>NW_006921688.1:5533516-5538250 GCF_000298275.1 Orycteropus afer afer | reverse complement strand
CCTCGGAAACCCAAGGAGGGGTCACCATGGATCTAATTGACTCGATGGCAGTGAGGTTTTTTTTGTGTGTGTTTTTTTAATGGTATAAATAGAAGCCACTCCTTGGAAGGAAGATTGAGCAATCTACTCTCGTAGTGATACTGCCTCAAAAACCCAAGGAGGGGTCGCTATGAGTCAGATCCGACTCGATGACAGTGAATTTGTTTTTTTTTTCTGGTAACACAGTGGTTAAAGTATCTGGCCACTAACCAAAAGGTTGGTGGTTCAAAACCACCAGCTGCCCTGAGGAAGAAAGGTGAGGCAGTCTGCTTCCAGAAAGATTTACAGCCTTGGAAACCCTATGGGACAGTTCTACTCTGCATGATAGGGTCACAATGAGTTGAAATCTTCTCATTGGCAGTGGATTTGCTTTTGGTGTGGTGTAAATACTCCCACCCGAGTGATTTCAAACTGCAAACGCTTTTACATCTGGCTAGCAAAATTCTGGAATATGTCACATTTGGCTTCGATGAGCTGGTGTGGGCCAATTTCAACTTACTATTGCACTGGGCCATGAAGCATTTACATGTTCAGGTGATTGTCAGCTGGGCTGACCCAACTAAACCATAAGCTACTGTGTTCCGTGGGCATGACACTGAAATTATTTTGATGGTTGCTTATTCAAACCTGCAGAATATCCACGAACTTCAGTAGGAGTGAGTTTCACAAACACACCCTTCACCTACATGCCACCAGAAAGCACAAGGCAGACGCCATTTGCTCAGTCTAAATTTAACTTTAAGAATCATCTCATAGCTGGGTCCTTGGTACAGCACTGCATTTTCCGCTGAGTCTTTCCTCTCGATAGAAGCTTCACAGAAGTGACAGAAAACAGCCATGACTGATTTTTATGGGACAATTTTTAAAACTTAGAAGCTGGGGCATGTTCTTAGTTGAATGTATATGTATTTCCAAAGGGGAGAAGACACTGAGGACCTCTTGTTGATACCATCCTGTGTTTACCCCACCACACTGCCCATCTGCCATGGAACTGACTCACAGTGTGGCAGAGAGTGCTAAGGTCTCCAGACACAGAGAGGCTCCCTGTGAAGTAGAGTGCTGAGGAGAGCTAACCCTGTGGAAAGAGCAGACAATAACCCAAGAGGAACAGCCATGGACAGGAAAGGAAGGCAAGCTCCTCATCTTGAGCCTTCTCCCTTTGATGGTCTCCAGTCTACACAGTCACCATAATCTGATCCAGAGGCTTCCGTGTGAGGTTGGGCACTGTGGCCTCTTTGCTGGGGTAGCCCACAGGAAGCAGCATCAGCAGCTTCTCATTTATGGGGCGGCCCAGGAGCACCCTGAGACGAGGGCCACAGTTGAGCGGTGTGGTGGTGACAGTCACCAGGCCGGCATTCTGAAACAGGAGAGGGAAAGCAAACATTTAGAGTCACCGGCAAAATCACAGCTCGGCTTCTAGCCTGGGGACATTCTGATCCCTATTAGACCCGCTGGTCCTATCATTTGTAGTGCCTAAGGCACTTGACTGCTAACCAGAAGGCTGGTGGTTCAAACCTACCAACCACTCCTCGGAAGGAAGGTTGGGCAATCTATTTCCGTAGTGATACTGCCTCGGAAACCCAAGGAGGGGTATCTATGAGTTGGATCCGACTTGTCGGCAGCGAGATTGTTTTTTTCTTTTTTTTGGTTTCTAGACTGAACTGTGTCCCCTTAAAAGTTCTCATCCTTCCGTTGAAGCCCTACTCCAGGTACCTCTCAGGATGACCTGCAGGGAAATAGGGCTTTTCTTTTATTATGTTGATAAGGTCATACCAGTGCAGAGACTGCATCCCCTCTGAGTGGTGTGTTATAAAAAGAGAAGAACACACGTGACACACACAAGGGGGGGGAGAGACACCACGTGACGACAGAGACAGCTGCATCTACAAACACGGACACCAAGGATTGCCGGCAGCTACTAGAGACAAGACGGGCCTTCCCCGGAGCTGACACTCTGCTTTCATATTTCTAGCCTCCTGGACCGGGAGAAAATACATTTCTACCCTTTAAAGCCACCCATTTGTGATGTTTGTGCTATGGAAGCACCGGGGAACTGAGACAGACAGCCACAGGCTGCCAGCTCAGGCAACGGGCATCTCGAATCTCACCTGCACCTGCCACCTCCCCACACCCCACTTTCTTTTTAAGCCAGCAGTGAACAGCTTCTTAAAGCAGGAAAAAAAAAAAAAAAAAACGTAAAAATCATTTAAAAAAAAAAAAAAAGCCTTACTTTTCATAGATGTTTAAGAAATAAAAAACTCACTGATATTGAGTTGACTCTGACTCCGACTCTTAGTGACCCCTCCCTGGGTTTCCAAGGCAGTATCTCTAAAGAAATAAGATTGCCCAATCTTCCTTCCAAGGAATGGCTGGTGGGTTTGAACCGCCAGCCTTCTGGTTAGCAGTCAAATGCTTTAGGCACTACTCCACCAGAGCTCCTCTGTTTAAGAAATAGGAATGACTATTTTATGGAAAGTAAGTTGGAGAATCTAACTACACCAATAACTAGTCCACAAAGAAAATGTTCTACATCCTACTTTGGGAAGTAGTAACTGGAGTCTTAAAAGCCTGTGAGCAGCCTTCTAAGGTGCAACTATTAGTCTCTCCCCGTCTGGAGGAAAGAAGAGTGAAGAGAATCAGAGATGCAGGTAACAGCCAAAGAACTAATGGACCACGTGAGACCCAGCCTTCTCATGACCCTGAGATCAGAAGAACTAGATGGTGCCCAGCTACCACTGCTGACTGCTCTGACAGGGATCACAATAGGAGATCCCAGATAGAGTGGGAAAAAAGTGTGGAACAAAACTCAAAATAATAATTAAAAAAAACAGGCTTTCTGGTCAGATGAAGACTGGTGGAAGCCCTGAGATTATGGCCCATAGATACCCTTCAAGCAGGGAACTGAACTCAAGCCCCAATTTTCAGCCAAACAACAGACAGGCCTAGAAAACAGACAAACAAACAAACGGGCTCCTATGATTGGAAAACCAACAATGGAGCCGGAGCACGAGCCCCATCTGAAACTAACAAGGTGCTACGTGTGGCCAGGGGTCCATAGGGTAGAGGGAAAACCCCATCAACCTCTCCCCAAGCCTCTTTAAATAATAAACAGCACATAAATGGTTAAGGTGCTCGACTGCTAAACAAAAAGTTGAAGGTTCGAGTCCACCCAGAGGCCTAGCCATTGGAAACCCTATGGAGTCCAGCTGTACTGTGACATACAAAGGGTCACCATGAGTCAGAATCAACCCATTGGCAACTGGTTGGCTAAGTATAAGCAATGAGTTTGCTAGACAAGTGTAGCTTCAGTTCTCCTCCCAGCCATGCATTCCAACCAGATTGTGAAGTTGAATGAGAGCCATGAGAAGTCTGCTGCTGCAGGGGAGGGTCATGTATGGCAAGCTCGTACTTTCAGTCAGCCTGCAATTTGTCCAGATGGGCTTCATGAAGACTCCTTCACAAACCACGGCCTACGCGCAGAAGAACCACGCCTTACTACCACTAGAGGGCAGCAAACTCAAAAGTAGCGTGAGTCCAGCCTTCAGCCCGTGGTCCAACCTGCAGAGCGATTCTTTTCCTTGCTGCTTATAGATTCAGAAGTAAAATAAATCACCATCTCCTTCAGAGGGATTTTTCAAGGAATCCAGAAACACATTCCGCTTTTGTGTAACAATGAAAGCATTTTGTAAGGCATTCTCAGCATACAAAGTTTTCCTTGAGACAGTGCAGTAAGTCAGTCCAGTGGTTTGGAATCCATTGTCCCTTGACAGTGTCTTCACTTGCTGTTACAATCTTGTTTGCTTCATTTATTTTACGCTTACTGTCTCTCTCTACCCCCTGTCTAGACCCCCCTCCTCACCAGAGCGTTCAGTTCACGAGGCAACTATCCCTGGTTCTTCCTAGGACCTGTCCCACAGAACTCGTTGCCATGGAGTTGATTTTGAGTCACAGTGACCCCATTGTGTGTCACAGAACTGTGTCCATAGTGTTTTCAACGGTTGATTTTTCATAAGTAGACTGCCAGGCACCTCTTCTGAGGCCCCTCTGTGTGGATTCAAACTGGCCACCTTTCAGTTAGCAGCTGAGCTCAGTTTCACCAGATAGAAGGCACAGTAGGTGGCAGCACTAATGAACTGACTGGGGTGGAAGGCATACCTCCTTCTGCTCCATGTCGTGCTTAGCACAGCTCTAGTCACCATGCACTGGAAATCGGTTAAGCACAGGGGTATGTTTCTAATACTCTTGAACCCTTTGTCTGCTAAGACAGCAACAGTAAATACATGGACGACCTCAGTCCTTGTGGCTTTAAGGATCTGTGTCTGCCAGAACCCTTGAAGCTTTGTTTTGATATAGACGCAATGACTATTCTCCTGACCATGAAATGATGTTGGAAATACGTTTCCAGGAAGAATTCTGGCTTTCAGAGCCATCACACTCACCAGTCCTGGTTCCCAGAATCAGTTGTGATATCAGGTCACCTTACTTAGGACTCCATTTTACATAAACAGTTTCCAAAGGTCCCTGAATCAGCAGCTGACCTGACATGTTTGACTGAGGCCGCTTTGTCCCCCAGCCTCACTTCTTTCCCTTGGCCTGCTATGGGAGGGGCCATACCTGCAGGGCAGCCAGAAGGAGGCCACACGAGATGGATACACTGATCTCATTGTAGTAGTGAACCTTCTTTTTGCCGTTTGC
>NW_006921688.1:5530765-5532501 GCF_000298275.1 Orycteropus afer afer | reverse complement strand
GGAGCAGCTTATGGGCTTGAACCACCAACCTTCTAGTGAGCAGTCAAATGCCTCAGGCACCACACCACCAGAGGTCCTTACTGTGGGTAACAAGTATTTGAAATACTGGTGGTACAGCGTCCAGCATCACAAGAACACACAAGGCAGCACGGTATGGCAAACTGACAGATGGGTGGTGGGCTAGTGTGGCAAGGACTATGAAGTGCTGGAAGATACAAAGATGGATCCTACAACCCAGAAAGCTGTAGGCTATTCAGCAAATGAAGCCTGGTAAGTGCTACTCAGGAAATAGGAGCCAAGTGCACTGGGACCCCAAACATGAAATGTTAATTTTGAGTTGGAAGAAAGTATCCCCGAGGTGGCCTTTAGTTTGGGCACTGAAGGCCAGGCAGAGAGAGAGGACTGGGAGAGCATCCCAGGCAGAGAAAACAGAAGAGATGAGTAGAGGCAGAGGCAGGAAAGAGAGCTCAGGGCAGGCCAGAAGGCTGGTGTGTTGGAGAATGGGTTGCATGGTGGGGCATGGGTAGGCTGGCAGGGTATATTCAGACTTGGAGGGTCCTGGACTTCATTTGGTAATTAATGTAGGATTATCACAGGCTTCTGAGAGGAGGCGTCGCCTAACAGATCTGTTTCAGAAAGAGGTAGATTGGCGTGAGGAGAATGACAGCAACAAGGGTGATATTTTGAAGCACCAACTACCAAGTCTTGCCAGAGGGAGGGAGACCAGAGAGGGGGCAAGAGCAATGACCCAGGCAGGAAGGTGGCTGGAGGGGAAGACAAAGCCCAGAAGAACTTGGGGGAAGGTATGGATGCCGGACCCTACGGAATCCTGCATAAGAGCAGGCCAGGGCATAGGCAGAGATGGCGACACGTTTAACTGAAATGGCAGGAAGGTGAATGGTAATGCTCTTAACCCAATTACAGAGAAAAGGAAGGGACTTTCTAGGGAGTGGGAGGTAATTCTGTTGAGACTTAAAGGCTGAATTTATTTATTTTTTCCAGTTCAGAGCATATCTTTGCTATTCATTATCCTACACCATATGTTTTGGCAAAAGTTTCACTCTAGCACAGATATTCAGAGGAAAGACATTCATGTACCTGGAATTGTCTCTGAAGCTATGCTATGTTACTATTAGCAAGAGATGGTCAGCATTCATTTCATTTTTAGATGCTTGCTAAACGAGCGATGCAGCTTTACAGCTTCAAAGGCCACCATGATGCCAACAGCGTGAGCAGCAAAAGACGAAATAAATGGGACTACATCAAAATTAAACATTTTGATTAATTTTGATAAAAAGAACTTTATCAACAACATGAAGAGACAACCTACAGATGGAGAGAACATTTTGGGGAATCATAAGCCTGATCCCACCAGAGCTGGATTTGATCCCAGATCTGATTCCTGTGGGTGTTCCTAACCAGCCCCTGATATGTGGGGCTCAGGGAAATCCAGGGCTGAGCCATAACAGCTTCCAGCATTCCCTCCAGGGCCAGGGGCAAACTTCTTTTTTGTAGTAAGATATATATAACAAAACGTTTGCTATCTCCATCATTCCCTAAGGCATTTGACTGCTAACCTGAAGGCTGGCAGTTCAAATTCACCAGCCTCTCCTCAGAAGGAAGACTGGGCAATCCAGTTCTGTAAAGATTTACTGCCTTAGAAACCCAAGGAGGGATCGCTATGAGTCGGAATTGACTCAATGGCAGTGAGTTGTTTATTATTATTACTATTATTA
>NW_006921688.1:5527871-5530575 GCF_000298275.1 Orycteropus afer afer | reverse complement strand
AAACCCAGTGGGGGTCACTAGAGTCAGAATTGACTCAATGGCAGTTTTTTTTTTTTTAAACTCAGTTACATTAATTACATTAATCATGTTGTGCAATCCTGACCACCCTGTTTCTAAACTTTTCATCCCTCTTCACAGAAGCTCAGCCCCCCCCCAAGTAATACTTCCTCATCCCGCCCCCTGCCCCGAAAATCACTAAAACTTTGTGCTCTCTACGCATCTGCCTGTTCCAGATAGTTCATAGAAGTGGATTCACACGATACTTGTCTTTTTGTATCTGACAGTTCACTCAGCTCATCGTTGTTGAGGTCCATCCCCCTTGTTACAGGTATTGTAACTTCATTTCTCTTTAGGGTTGAACAGTAGCAAACTCTTCAACACTTAACAAAACCGAGCAACTGCAGCCAGTGTCTTTGTTTTAAAGGGTCAAACCTGCCTAACCCCACCAACTGTCGTACCTCAGTTTCTTCAGGTCTGTCACCCATCTGTCTCCCATTCTCTTCCGGTAGTTTATCTCCTCTTCTTCCTCGATGATCTCCTGGATCCTATGCTTCACATCTGGGTCTTTCACAACCACAAAGGTCCAAGGCTCAGTGTGGGCTCCACTTGGGGCTGTTCCTAAAAAACCCAAACCAAACACACTGCCATCAAATCGATTCCGACTCATAGCGGTGCTACTGTAAGACGGAGTAGAACTGTCCCATAGGGTTTCCAAGGCTGTAAATTTTGATGGAAGCAGACTGTTTCATCTCTCTGCCATGGAGCAGCTGGTGGGTTCAAACTACCAACGTTTTGGCCAGCAGTTGCATGCTTTAACCATGATGCCCTCAGAGCTCCTATCACCCATTATTTGTCATAAAATTAAGACTGCAGGAAACTAGGGCAATATGAAATAAGAATAAATCCAAAACTCCAAACGTGCTCACGGTGAAGGTAGGTCATCTAGGAAACAAAGTGCTTGGCAGATGACTCTGACACTGTTGCTGATTCCAGTCTGGTCATCAGTGTAGGTATCCGAACCAACTCACTGAGATCAAGGTCAGTAGCTCAAGGGCTCTGAGAATTTACCACAACATTTCTAATCATGTGGGAGAAGACACTAAGGGAACTCAAAGGAGACATTTCTCACAGCAAGCATTCTCCAAAGTGCCATTTGTTTTGATGTTCTTGAAAAAGGATAAATTCATGAAGCTTATTAGAATGGCAAAATTAAATCCTGAAATGGTTTTGAAAATACTGTTCAAAAGACAACTAAACAGCAAACTATTTAGTGCCTATACCTAAAGCTCTGAATGTATCACTATGGACAATTTCAACTTTGAAGTGGTTTGTGGTCTCATTGAGACACAAGAAAACTCTTTGTCCTGGACACTAAACACGCACAGCATTGTGTCTTCCCACTCTCTCAGGCTTCCAGAGCCCTCAGCCATCCTTGAGTCAGTTCCAGGTCCCAGGACCAAGCTTCATAGTATATAAGGGACTCACAATGAACCCAAATTCCCTTTGAGATTCCAGTCAGCTTCTGACCAAAGTGTCATCCCTTAGTCCCAAAGATGGCCCACCATTCTCAGGGGTGGACCACAATGACCATTTGTAGGATAAACAAAAACTGACTCTTCCTTCCTAGTGAGTGATATAAGGGCATAAGCTCTGCCTGTGAAGAGAGTCAGTCCCGCTTACTACTGATGCGGTTCTTGTTTGCACAAACCACTGCCCATGATAGAGAAGACATAACTGGCTTGTGAAACACAGGTTGAAAACTAACCACCTATTCTTAGCAGAATGATCCCAGTTCACTTCGTACCCATGCTATTTGTTCACTGAATATTGGTATTTCTAAACATTAGAATTAAATTGTGTATCTACCTAACGTTTTCAATTATGCAAGATTTACCTGAACATCACACATGCACACACACATGAAATTTAATATCAGCTATTAGATAAAAGCCTCAGAAGAAAGACTGGGCAATCTACTTCTGTAGAGATGCCACCTTGGAAACCCAAAGAGAGATTGCTTGAGTCAAATCGATTCGATGGCAGTGAGTTTCCTTTTGGTTTTATTAGATAAAAGACTCAGTGACCTAGTGCCTGTGTGTTCTAAAGTGAAATAAAATGTTTTATTTTTGCTTCTTTCTAAAGTTGGACAATGGATTCACAATGGACATGCGATAATTTCTGCAAATGGAATTTAATGTGATTTATATAGTAATAAAGGAGCCCTCGTGGCACAATGTGCTCAGCTGCTAACTGAAGGTCAGCAGTTTAAACCCACCAGCTGCTCCATGGGAGAAAGGTGTGGCAGTCTGCTTCGGTAAAGATTACAGCCTTGGAAATCCTAGGAGGCAGTTCTACTCTGTCCTACAGAATGCTATGAGTCAGGATCAACTCAAAGGCAGTGGGTTTCATTTAGTTGTATGATAGTAACAGGATTCCAATTAGAGAATATTCTAAAATAGGCTGTTTTTCTTCTCTTTCTCCTTTTCTACAACTCTCCCCTTTTTTTCCCCTTCTGAGGAGATATCAATTTACATCAAAAGGGGTTTTCTTTGTTTCACTTTGCAAATTTACATGAGTAAATTTGCAAACTAGAATACTATATCAGAGCACCACAGTATGTAAAGCAAGAAAATTTGTTCCAGAAAGAGAAATGTGTATGTCTGTTTAAGTGTGAATATATGAACGTGTGTGTGTGGTGTGTATG
>NW_006921688.1:5526099-5526926 GCF_000298275.1 Orycteropus afer afer | reverse complement strand
ACAACATTGTAAGAAATTTCCCAGCCAAACCTGAACGAAAATATGAACCACAGAGTTAATAATCCCAGCAACAGCATTGGCTCTGATTGTGTTTGCCAATCCCTACACTCTGAATTTCCATTTTTATATCTACAGAGATCAATGGGAAAAAATCAAAAATCCATGCCCACATACAGTGGATAGCCTAATAGAAACCGTTCCCCCAATAAGCCAGGACCCCAAGAGCTACATCCCTGAGAGAGGGAATGAATCAACCACAGGGAGTTTTGCAAGAAGGGTTTATATTATTTTGGTAGGTTCTGGAAATCTCAAACTTGAGCTTGGAATAAGGCAGACTTGCTGAAAGTACCCCACATACCTAGCAGAAACAAATGCCAACATGCAAAGAAGTTTTAAATATGTTGTTGTTATTAGGTGCCATCAAGTCGTCTCTGACTCATAGTGACCCTCTGTACAACAGAACGAAACACTGCCTGGTCCTGTGCCAGCCTCACAATCCTTGCTATACTTGTGCCCATCATTGCAGCCACTGTGTCAATCCATCTTGTTGAAGGCCTTCCCCTTTTTCATTTACCCTCTACTTTACCAAGCATGATATCCTTCTCCAGGGAATTGTCCATTCTGACAACATGACTAAGTAGGTGAGACAAAGTCTGGCCATTCTCATTTCCAAGAAGCATTTTGGCTGCACTTCTGCCAAGACAGATTTGTTAGTTCTTTTGGCAGTACATGGTACTTTCAGCATTCTTCACCAATACCACAAATCAAAAGTGTCAACTCTTCTTTGATTTCCTTATTCATTGTCCAGCTCTCACATGCATATGAGG
>NW_006921688.1:5524401-5525679 GCF_000298275.1 Orycteropus afer afer | reverse complement strand
GACACATTCCTGATTTTAAACCATGTATTATCCCCTTGTTCTGTTCAAACAACAGCCTTCTGGTCTATGTACAGGTTCCTCATGAGTACAATTAAGTATTCTGGAATTCACATTGGGCAATCTACTTCTGTAGAGATGCTATCTTGAAAATCCAAGGAGGGGTCACTATGAGTCAAATCAACTTGACGGCAGTGAGTTTGGTTTTGATTAGATAAAAGACTCAATAACCTAGTGCCTTTGTATTCTTCACTGAAATAAAATGTTTTATTCTTGCTTTTTTTTAAAGTTGGACAATGGATTCACAATTCTGGAATTATGTTATCCATTATTTGTTATGATCCACACAATCAAATGCTTTTGCATAGTCAATAAAACACAAGTAAACATCTTTCTGGTATTTTTTGCTTTTAGCCAAGATCCATCCGATATTAGCAATGATATCCCTTGTTCCATGTCCTCTTCTGAATCCAGCTTTCATTTCTGGAAGTTCTCTGTCAATATACTGCTACCACCATTTTTTAATTATCTTCAGTAAGATTTTACTTGTGTGTGATATTAATGATATTATTAGATAATTTACACATTCTGTGGGATCACCTTTCTTAGGAATGGGTACAAATATGGATCTCTTCCAGTCAGTTGGCCAGGTAGCTGTCTTCCCAATCTCTTGGCATAGCCAAGTAAGTGCTTCCAGCACGGCATCCATTTGTTGAAACATCTCATTGGGTATTCCGTCAATTCCTGGGGCCTTGTTTTTCACCCCTTCCTTCAGTGTAGCTTTGACGTCTTCCTTCAATACCATTGGTTCTTTATCATATGCCACCTCCTGAAATGGATGAACATTGACCAATTCTTTCTGGTACAGTGACTCTGTGTATTCCTTCCATCTTCTTTTGATGTTTCCTTCATCATTCAATATTTTGCCCATAGAATCTCTCAATGTTGCAACTCGAGGTTTAAATTTTTTCTTCAGTTCTTTCCACTTGAGAAATGGTTAGTGTGTTCTTCCCTTTTTGTTTGCAAACTCCAGTTCTTTGCACATTTCATTATAATACTTTACTTTGTCTTCTTGAGCTGTTCTTCAAAATCTTCTGTTCAGTTCTTTCGTCTTGTCATTTCTTCCATTTGCTTTAGCTACTCTGCATTCACAGGCAACTTTCAGTCTCTTCTGACATCCATTTTGGTCTTTTCTTCTTTTCTTGTCTTTTTAATGACCTCTTGCTTTCTTCACTGATGATGTTCTTGGTACCATCCCACAATTCCTCTGGTTTTCAGTCA
>NW_006921688.1:5492996-5518951 GCF_000298275.1 Orycteropus afer afer | reverse complement strand
AAAAAAAAACACTGCCATCCAGTCTATTTCTGACTCATAGCAACCCCCATAGGGTTGCCAAGGTGGTAAATCTTTATGGAAGTAGATTACCTCATCTTTCTCCCACAGGGCAGCTGGTAGGTTTGAACCACCAAACTTCTGTTTAGCAGTCAAGTGCCTTACCCACTCTGCCACTAGAGATCCCCTTTTACACGATAATTCAGTCTTTATTAAACTTTCCCTAATACTTGTCAGACTAATGGCAATTGGTGCAGAGAAGCCCATGTCACCATAGGAAGCAAATCCTACTTAGATAAGAACAGACCACCAGACACTACTGGGAAAATAATCCTGAAAATGCTCAGTGCTCACTTCCCTAAAGAAACACATGCAGGTTTTCTGAAGTCATTAAAATTTATATGACTGAATATGTACGTGTCCTACATACTGTGACAAACAGTCTTTAGAAACTGAATATAATTCTGTCACGTTTCTTCCTCCTGGACCACCCCCCGAAAAGCCCAATGAATATTTGCCTGGTATAATGTACATCCCACGCCTTGAACAGTATGACAGGAAACAATTACTTGCTACTTTCTTCTTTGAGTAGATGCAGATCCACTTTAATAGCACAGATTAGCTGACATTGTGGTTGTAGTTATGGTTGTGATTATGGTTATGGCACCTACTAATGGAATTCCACTTCCAGTAATGGTTAGTTAGGTAATTTGCATCAACCCTACAAGCCAAAGAAAGCTAAAATTCTTAATAAGATCATTTCATAACATTTTCTTCTAAGCATTGAAGTGAGTATTGTTGACATGGGGAATCCTAGGCAAAACCACTGGGAAGGTGAGTGCCCACAGAGAAAGCCTAGAAGACATTTTCCAATACCAAGAAACAATTGTGAAAAGATTATGGTAGGAAAAGTCAAAACCCCAAGGCTGTATACCTGATAGCCCACATACTTCAAACTGGGACCCTAAGGGTTTATGTTCCATAAACCAAAAAATAAAACCCACTGCCATCAAGTTGATTTCAATGCACAGTAACCCTGTGGGACAGAGTAGAACTGCCCCATATGATTTCCTTGGGTGTAATCTTTACAGAAGTAGACTGACACATCTTTCTGCCATGAATCACTTGGTGGGATTGAACCCCTGACCTTTTGGTTACCACCCAAGCACCTAATAGGACTCTACCAGGCCTCCTATGCCATTAATAAGAGAAACTTAAAGAAACCAGACTTGGCATATATTTGCAGCCTAACATAATATCACCGGGGTGATCCAGGAAACCAGAGTCTCCATCCCAGACTGTTAGAGTGTTGTACAATTGGCAGGCATAAAAGTGAGTATTGTCTGGAATTAAGTACCCTAGGCCTCAAGCAATTTTTACGAGTCATTTTTTAGAAAAATGGCTAGCTTGCAATTAAAAGTAACAATATATTCAAGGAAACAAGAGGTCATGATTAAGAACCATAGAAACTTTAGGCCACAGAAACAGACCCACAAAGACTTGAGATATTGGAATTGTCAGATAGACACCGATCATAAAACAACTGTACTCACTATGTTCAAAGAAATAAAACACAACCTTGACAATTTTGGCAAGAAAAAGTAACAGAAGTTTTGAGAAAAGAACTATACATCTTCTAGAAACAAAAATTAAAATATATATTCAGTTGATAGACTTAACTCAAAGTAGACACAATAGAAGAGAAAATTAATCGACGGGAACATAATTTCTTCTGATCTATCCAAAATGTAGCATGAAGAAAGAAAAAGAGGAAGCCGCTCAGTGAGCTGCATTAACATGGTGGCTGCCACAATGGGCTCAATGACTGTGAAGACGGTGCAGAAGCAGTCAGTGTTTGTTCTGTTGGACATGAGGTTGCTGTGGGTCAAAGCCGACTCAAGGGCATCTAACAACAAAACAGGAGCCGTTTGGGCCCAGAGTGTACAAATTCAATAAGAAGGCCCAGTTGGTAAGTTAAAATGAAGTAGATGTGATAGGGGAGTGGCAACAAGCGCCTACCAGATCTCAAGCAGTCAACCCTGAACTAAACCCAGATGTCAGCAAGGTCAGAAGGACAACCCTGAACTTTATCAAATGTGTCAATAAAGGCTTTCAACACCAACGACACTTTCTACACCATTTATCATTAAATCTGACAATCTCTGCAGATAGTAAGTGGTACATGAGCCAATACAGAAAATGCTTTCTTAACTGTTTTGAAGATAAGTTACTAAGTCTCAAGATCCGTTCAGCACTTGTGGCTAAAGACAGCCAGGTGCATGACTTGGCCATTTCTGCAGCTTCTGAAGTCCAAAGCCGACTCCCCTCATCTAGAGGAATGGAGCAGCCTGCTGCCTTAGTTCTCTCAGTTCCAGTTGTTCTCCAGGACCAGGGCAAACAAATGGTCCTCATCGCCTCTGCACTGAATTGTCGCGAGCGGCTCTCCAGAGCAGGGCACAGTGGAGCTGCTGTTCCTGGAGCCTCTCACAGACCAGAAGGTCTGCGCGCTGCCTCGGGGTGGGCTCAGTCAGGCAGAACCAGGCACAGAGCACAGTGAGCTCAGTCAGAGAGAAAGTCCCCGAGGTGATGCAGGTCAGCGAACAAACACAAAAGGTACGACTTCTCTGCTCACCACTCAACTCCTGGCTGCCCCTAAGGTATATGGTCCTTACCAAGAGAAAGAGAACAACTTCTGCGATGCCTTCCTTTTGCCGCCTCCACTCCAGACCAGCCAAGTCACTCTGGAGAATTAATTCAAACTCTAAAGTCTATTTCAAAGCAATTGTGTGCAACTTTGGTCTGTTTTTTAAATGTAACCTTGTATTGCCAAAGTTGAGGCTGGCTGTTGATTCAAAAGCAGCTTGCCTTTTATCACTGCTTTAATGTCAAACCCAAAACCCACTGCCATTGAGCTGATAAGTCATAGTGACCCTATAGGACAGAGTAGAACTGCCCTACAGGGTTCCCAAGGCTTTAAATCTTTATGGAAGTAGATTGCTTCATCTTTCTCCTGCAGAGTTAGTGAGTTCAAACCACCGACCATTTCATTAGCAGCCAAATGCTTTAGCCACTATGCCATCACAGCTCCTTTTTAAATTGTTCCGTAATTAAGTTTAAAGACCAAGCAATTCTAGGTCACATCTACCCTTCAGCATTTAACATGGAGGGATTTTTCTGGCTGCATCTTTAAATAAGGTGCTTTTGTGTTTTTACAATTCTACTTCAAAATCTTTGCAAAGAGCCCCAAATTTTCTAGCTATGTGACTGACTACAAGGCCAACTTATATTAGAGAATTCTTGTTCCTTCCCTGGACTTTTTGGGATCCTTGAGGAGCAGTGTTACTCAGGATGGGTGTGATGTAGCCTTCCTGAAGACAGTTCTGTAGGTGAGGATGGGAGCAACCTAAGGCCTCCACTCCTACCCCTGACTGCCCCCTTTCCCAGAGCTCTGGCCAGTGCTCTGCTTCCTACACGGGCCTTTCAAGCATGTAACTCCCCATCTGCAGCAGGTGGATTATTTTACCAGCAACACCTGAGAGAGGTGGGGGCTCAGGAAGATGGAGAGTAACTGACTAGAGCAGCACTGTCCTGGGCAATAGAAGGAGGTCAGCAGGTTTTTTTTTTCTGAGCCTGTTCAGATTTTTTTGGCATCCCTAGTGTCCCCATGTTGATCTTACTTCTCTTCTAGTAGGGCCCACCCAGACTTGCTCTCAAGGCCAATGTGTTCATTTAAGTCCTTTCCCTTTCCTAATTTTCTATCATCTAAATTTACCTGCCCTTTATCTGAAAACCTCAAGGTTTTACAGGCGACTTGATGGTTTGAACCTGGTATCTATTTGCCATGATCAAAACCACCACCATGTTTTTTCATTAATGGAATCCTTTCTCATCTCCAATTACCTCCCGCTCTATCTCTTCTGAACCTGGGGTACTGGCAGTGAGATCCTCATTTAGACTATCATTAAGATAAGAACTTGGGTGGCAGAGGAGCCTGCATTTAAATGTTGGTTCTCACCTCCCCTTGGATGGTCTTCACCTACCATCACACCTGAGCTTTCTCTATTATTGTGTGCCCTGCAGTCAGTTCTACTCATAGCAATCCCGTGTGACGCAGCAGAACTGCTCCATAGGGTTTTCTAGGCTGTAATCTTTATAGGAGCAAATCACCAGATCTTATTCCCCAGAGCTGTTGAGTGGGTTCAAACCAGCTGCCTTTAGGTTAGTAGTTGAGCCCCTAACTGTTGCACTACCAGAGTTCCTTAAAGCCTTCTGTAAACAACCTACAATCAGCTCCACCTAGTTTGCCTCTTTGTTACTCTCTGTTTCCTGTGTGTTATTACTTTTTGTGGTCTCAGCGGGTATTGCCCATGTAACCCACAAAAATATCCACCAGACGTAGGTGACACTCTACAATCCGGCAGATTTGCCCGTGACTGCTCAGTAGGCTGCTGAGAGTGTTCAATTCATTGCTCTGGGTAAAGCTAAGAGAAAGATGAGGACTGAAAGGAGGATTTTGCAAAAGTGAATAAATAGGCAGAGACCAGAATAGGGCACACACCTGGGTTCCGTGCTCCAGCCGCAGGTGCAGCCCAGGTCTCCGATTCCCCATCAGCCCGACCATCCATCCCTAAAACTCTTGGGTCTTCAAAGCCAATGACCTTTCCTCAATGCATGCTACCTCTCAGAGAACTTCAAACCCTGATGTCCAGTCTGGCTCCTTTGTTCCAGGTTATCCTCCCATTGGAGGTGTGATCTACCACACGAGTTTCATGCCTGGATTTGAGCCTGGGTCCTGGCTCTACCACTGTACTCTCAGGCAGGTGACTTAACCTGATTAGGCCTCGGTTTCCTCATGTGTAATACAGGGATAATAATAATGCCTACCCCATTGTATTGTCATGAAGATGAAATGATGTACGATATGTAAAACATGACACTGTCAATGTAACAATGCTACAAAATGGCTTGTTGTATTATTTCCCTGGACCTCCCTTTTCTCTAATACCTTCCTCCACCACAGCTCCTCGGTCTGCAGGTGCCCCCTAGGTTCTATGCTCAGCCTTCTTCTCTCTAGAAATACCCCTTTAGTGACGTCATTAGTGTGACAAGTTCCAGTATCAACTCTATGCTGGTGACCCTGGTGGCCTGGATCCCTCATCCACATTGCTCTCTCCCTTTCCTACTTCAATGTGTCACTGTCACCTCGAATTGAACACATCCTCAGCTAAACCTAATGTCTTCCCCCTTAAGCTGAATCATCTTCCTCTTCATTCATTTATGGTCCTCCGGCCCTTCTAGCCTCTACATATTACTCTCTCCTCCTTCTAATACCTCATTTATTACCAAACCCATTTTTCCTTCAGCTTCCCCCTTTCTCTGCATTCCCACTGCCACCACCATGCAGGCCATCATGACCAGAACAGATCATCAGCACAGCTTGTCGACAGAGCTCCCTTCATTTAAAGGAAGTGCTTCTAACTGGACATAACTGGTTTACAATGAGGGTAAGAGTAAGAGGCAGCACAAGACTGGCTAGGAGGCTCTCAGACTTGAATTCTGTGCAGCACGCTCCCAGGCGCCGAATGCTGGTTGTACACTCCACACCCAACCCTGAATTAGGACAGCTCAACACACACACATATACACATACACAACACACACACACACACACTTCCTGGTGCCGTCTGTTGGGGTGGTGGCATCACTAGCCCACTTGACAATCATGAGCCTCTTCCAGATCCAATTCAGCCCTCCAGCCCACCTCAGACAACATTGTCCACCAGATGGCTCAAGACTCAACAACCTATCCCTTCCTACCTTTGCCACATCTTTCTCGGGCCATCCATATTCTGCCCCACACACACACACTACTCCAGTTCATTTCCACCACTTCCCCTGGTCAGTATGGTCCATTGTCTCAGTATCTTTCCCTGTACTTGCATTCTTTCTGCCACCCTTACCTGAGATGCCTCCAACCCTTTCTATTCTCATCCTATTAATCCTCGAAGGCCCGGGTGGTACCCTGCCCCCCCTTTAACATTATCCTAACTCCCCCATCACACTCGTGCCATCTCGAAACGCCTCATAACCAGTGTCCCTTTGTTGCTCTCCAGTTGTTTTCTGTGTCTTGCTTCGTCTACCCAAATGGACACTAAGCTTGTTAAGGGCAGAGGCCACTCTTGTCTCTAACTGCAGGGCCTGGTACAATGGGAAGTAGCAAACCCCTAGATAAATGCTACTTGATTGATTTCAAAGTTCTTACTGCCCACCATCTGCCCAGTGATGTGGCCCTTCAGAAGAATTTTAGCAGCCAGAACAGGACTGGATGCAGGAAAAAAATGCTGGTGTTAAAATAGCCTTGATGGTGAGTCTCGGGAATAAAGCTGGGTTTGCACCAGCGTGTGAAAAACTGACCACCAAGACGAACTCTTTGTCTTTGTTCACGCTAATGTGCTGCACAGCAGGGGTTGATCTCTTCCTTTGCATAACTCCTGCCATCAACTTACACTCACAAAAATGAAAAACGTCAAGCTAAATCGCGTTGCCTGGCTTTACCTTCTTCCACTTGAGGGAGGTCAGTGCTGTCTCTTAAGTCTTCATCCACCCACGGACGAGCCTCGACCCTGACTTGAGGCTCCCCCTTCTTTTTCGCAATGCTTCTATCATTATTTTTAAAGATCCACACAAGCAAAATGCAGGTCACGGCTACCAAGACTGGAGTCAGAAAATACATGGTCAGGCGTCTGATCATCCCACAGGGCTGTTTAGGCAATTTAAACAAACGGAGGCGGGACCAGAGGGCGCCAGAACAGACCTGAAGCCCAGAGGGGGCGTGGCCGAGAGCTAGGAACCCAGGGCGAGTGCTTTCTGACGCTGTGAGGCCTCAGCCAAGGAGCAAAGATCCCGGGCCTGTGTGTGCAAACAAAGGCCAAACTTTCTAAATGTTTCCACTCGATCTGTATACGATTAGACAACCATCGCCAGGATAGGAGTGAACACTTTAACGCGCGGGATCTTGCTGGCTGTGGAAGAAAGCATTTCGTCTTCCTTCTGTAAAGATTTTCTCTGAGACACCGTGTCTTCAACTTGCCTTAGGCCAGGAATCACCTGCTTAACTTGTTTTTGGAAGAACGGATTTTTAGGCACTAACTCAGATTGGCTTAAAGGATAGGGAGGAGTCCTGGCGCTTTGCATTTTTGAAAAACAGCTTGGTTTTGAAACACTGTCCTAAGGTTGGTTCTGTTTGTTTTAAGGCGACAGAGACAAGACGTTATCCTGTGTACAGTACAGAGAAACTGAGGTCTAGGAAAAGTGATACAAAGAAATGATGGATTAAATACATAAACAACTATTAAATAGAGATTTTTTTTTTAGTGAGGTATTGAAGTACTAAAACAGAGGGAAAAGTACTATATTTTTATATGTGCAGGAGCCCTGATGGTGCAGTGGTTAAGTGCTCAGCTGCTAACGGAAAGGTCAGCTGTTCAGCCCACGAGCTGCTCCGCAGGAGAAAGATAAGGCAGCCTGCTTCCATGAAGATTAACAGCCTTGGAGACGCCCTGTGGGGCAGCTCTACTCTGTTTATAGGGTGGCTATGGGTCGGAATCCACCCGACAGCCATGGGTTTGGGTATTTATATGAGCTTGTACCAGGAAACCTTGGCGATATGGCCAGTTTGGTTCCAGAGCACCACCATAAAGTGAGGATAGCAACAAAACAAGTCACGTGGATTTTTATGGTTTCCCAATGTCTATGAGAGTTATGCTTACTCTCGACTGTAGTCTCTTAAGTGTGCAATGGCATTATGACCACATCGGAAATACTGTGACAATGATCAAAATGTGACACAGAGACATGAACTGAGCACATGGCAATGGAGAAATGGTGCCAACAGACTTCTCAACACAGGGTTGTCACCAGCTTCAATTTGTAAAAAGAACTGTAGTAGCTGCGAAGAGCAATCAAGCAACGTGCAACAAAACGAGGTGTACCTGTATATTTATAACACTTCCTGCAAGATTAAACCGTAAATTAAAAACAGTGGTTATATCAGTGGTTAAACTTCTCCATACTAGTTTTGCAACGTATGAGTTTTATTTCAAACTAAAAATTTTTTTTAACAGTCTTGTTTTGGAGAGGGTATGGTCACTGGCTAGATGGGGATAAGGAGGAAGAATGGTTACTGTGATTCTATCCATAGTTTGTTAATTTTAGCTATTTTTAATATATTGCCTATTCAGAAATTATATCGATAACATATCATGTAATAGTCCTTTTTGTGATAGACAACTATTTTCTTAATGTATGTTGTACTAATCCTAGCTCCATGTTGTCGGTAGTGCCATGAGTAGGTTCTGATTCATAATGACCCTGCATAAAACAGAACAAAACACTGTCTGGTCCGGTGCCATCCTAGTAATCCTTGCTCGGTTGACCCCCTTGTTGCAGCCATAGTGTCAATCTGTCTCGTTGAGGGTCTTTCTCTTTTTCGCTGACCCTCCACTTTATCAAAGAAGCTCTGGTGGTGCAGGTCTAAGGCATTTGACTGCTAACCAGAAGGTTGGAGGTTCAAACCCACCAGCCGCTCCATGGAAAGAAGACTGGGCAATCTACTTCCATAAAGATTTATAGCCTTGGAAACCCAATGGGGCTTGCTGAGTTGGAATTGACTCGATGGCAGTGGGTTTGGTTTGGTTTTGGCCACTTTATCAAGTATGATGTTCTTCTCCAGGGACAGGCCCTAACTCCCTAGAACTGTGTAAAAGATTATATACAGAGTTCATTATGAAAAACTAGAGCCCATGTAAGCCATTGTGGTAGCCCTGCTCGCACACATGCCCACAGCTCTTCTAGGGAAGATTATAAAAGGGCCTCAGAGGTGGCCATGTGGGACTCCATGTGACCCCAGCCCACTCCACCTCAGCGTGGCTGGCATGTGTGAGTGGCAGCCTAGGCTGTGGCCCTGTGCATCTTTTCATTCCACGTAATGTACAGAAGAAGCCACTCTGTAGCCAGGGGGGAGTAGAACAAACATGCAGGAAGAAGTAGGGCCAATAAGCAAGCCCACAGGAGAAAGAGACAGGCCATGGCTGCCATCGCCTCAGTGCCAGCAGGTTCCAAGTGCTGCTCGGTCTCAGTCCACATGTGTCCTCATAAAGGACCCACTTTCCCTCAAAGGATCAGAATGACTTTCTGTTCCTGCAACCACATGAGCCTAACACATCCAGTGCCAGGAGTGGGGTTAGCCACAGCGGAAATGGGGTAGACATAGGACTGGTTACAGCATAGCAGTGGGTGGAGGGCGTAGAAGCCCCTTGCCTCAGGATGGAGTGCCAGTAGCCCACGGTGTGCAGAGGGGGAGGAAAAGGGCTTCTAGGCAGAGAGAACAGTGCAGGCAAAGACCTGTGATTTGGAAAGACCTGGCACTTACAGGGTCTGAAAGGGGGAATACAGAAAAGAGGTTTAAAATCCATACAGACGCAGGAGACGTTACCAGGGAAAGGGCAAGGAACAGACCGTGGCAGGTAGCCGAGGCAGTTAATGGAGACACCTGGAGGGAAGGTGTGTACACTCCAGGCTTCCCTGCTCACCAAGCTGCTTTTTATTCCCAAGCACCTTGCAGCTCTGGTGTCAGTGAATGTAGCCCAGGATTCTTGTTCTTAGATTCTTGTCCTTAAAGACCACTCCTCTTTCATGCCACATGCATTCCTAAGACGCTCCCCTGAGCTGGACCAAGTAGTTGGCATAATACAATCTCCATGGCCTGCCATGAAGTCGAGATAGTAAAATTCCTTATTATTACAACCAAGCATTATAGTAAAGGCTTCTCATAAAATTATGAGAAGCTTGTGGTGTGGGACCGAGAGACGCCATATTGCTGACATGGGGAGGCCTTAACATTCCTCTCTGCTCTGAGTGGTGCGGACACAACCTGGGTCATTGTCTTCCCTCATCAAGATAGAAGGGAGGGCCGAGTGCGGAGGGTTGATGCAGTGGGAGGTGATATGAGACACTTCTATGCCTTTTTTTTTTTTTTTTTTTATTGCTCACATCAGATTCATTGTTCATTGTAATGATTTCATTTCCACTGGTGGCAGAAAACTTAATTTTGTTATCAAGACAGTTCCGCCCCTTCCATTTTAAAATGGAGATAGTTAGAATTCTCTCTCTTGCCCTTTTCTTTCCCTGGGTATCCACAGTGTCCTGGCATCAGGGAGAGGCATCTAGCCCTTGATGTTGGCATCTTCTTGATGGATTCCACTGAGGGAGGGGACAGTCCCTGGCTGTCTTCAGCAACAGGCACCCATGCCAGCTACATCCACATTGATGGCACTCCATCCTGAGGCGAGGGGCTTCCACGCCCTCCACCCACTGCTCTGCTGTAACCAGTCCTATGTCTACCCCATTCGCTTCCTCTGCACCTCCAATCCCAAATCACAGGGCCCTTTCTGGTTGGCCCATTCTCAACCAATCTCCATATTCCTTTTGGGTGGTGCCAAAATTTCTTGGGATATTATCCTGTGGTTTTGGAGACTGGGGGCCAGTGGGGACTACCTACTTTAGGCCTCTCTTTCACTTTTTTTTTTTTTTTTAAGGAGCTTTGGTGGTGTCATGAGCACAGTATTTGGCTGTTAACCAGAAGGTCAGTGGTTCAAACCCACCAGCTGCTCCAGGGGAGGAAGATGAGGCAATCTACTTCCATAAAGATTTACAGCCTCAGAAACCCTATGGGGGTTGCTATGAGTTGGAATCAACTTGATGGCAGTGGGTTTTTATTTTTGTGGGGTTTTTTTTTTCACTTTTTAAAAATTAGACGATTATTCAGAGCAGTTTTAAGTTTATAGAAAAATTGCTCAGAAAGTACATGGAATCCGCATTTACTGCCCCCTTGCACACTGTTTCTCCTAATGGCATCATGAATTTCTGTGGTACATCTGTTACAATTGACGAACTGATATTGATGCACTATTTTGAGCTTTAGTTCACTCTTTATGTTTGTGGGTTTTATCTTAAAAAATTATTAGATACTCAAGCTGGTTATTGTTGTTGTTATGTGCCGTCAAGTCGGTTAGAAGTGGCTGGTGGGTTTGAACTGCCAGCCTTCTGGTTAATGGTCAAATGCCTTAGGCACTACGCCACCACTAAAAATACTTGTGACTTTTTAAAACACCATTGTAGCAGCCTGATGAGTGGTGATAGCTGATACCAGGGTGCCTTATTCAGTCTTAGGTGGGACAGGGCTCCATGGAGGATCTGAAACATGTATTGAGTCTTGACGCATTCTGCCTTCTGGGACAAGTACTCTGATAAAGAGCCTAGGCCAGAATGTAACCGAAACCTGCTTCCTTCCTCAAGAAAGTCTTCTTTAAATAAATGAATAAAGTCAGCTGAGCTAATCTGTGTATAACGGTGTGGTTGATTTACCTGACTTACATGCTCTTTATCTCATGGGAGGAGCTCTGGTAACATAGTGCCTAAGGCACTTGACTGCTAACCAGAAGGCTGGTGGTTCAAACCCACCAGCCACTCCTCAGAAAGAAGATGGAGCAATCTACTTCCATAGTGATACTGCCTTGGAAACCCAAGGAGGAGTCACTATGAGTCGGGTCCGACGCGATGGCACATAACAACAACAATGCTCTTTATCTCATGGGAGGAGCTCTGGTGGTGCAGT
This sequence comes from Orycteropus afer afer, assembly GCF_000298275.1. Lineage (NCBI taxonomy): Eukaryota > Metazoa > Chordata > Mammalia > Tubulidentata > Orycteropodidae > Orycteropus > Orycteropus afer. The sequence continues at coordinate 5,507,280 of NW_006921688.1, read as the reverse complement.
GGTTAAAGCATCCAGCTGCTAACCAAAAGGTCAGTGGTTCAAACCCACAGCTGCTCCATGGGAGAAAGATGAGGCAGTGTTGTTGTTGTTGTTGTTGTTTGCCGTCAAGTCGGCCCCGACTCATAGCGACCCCTCCTTGGGTTTCCGAGGCAGTATCACTACGGAAGTAGGATTGATGAGGCAGTAGGCTTCCATAAAGATATACAGTCTTGGAAGCCCTATGGGGCAGTCCTACTTCATCTTGAAGGGTCGCCATGAATCCAAGTTGACTCGATGGCAGTGGATTTATCTCATGGTGACTGGTTACCTGAGGATGCTAATAGCAGCAAGTCTGTGGACTACATTTCAAATAATACTGTTCTAAAAAAACGTTTCCAAGACACAAGTATGATTTCTTTCCATTGTTGATGTTAAACCTAGTCCCTACCACCACTCCTTTTGTCCCACTGTCTTCCTAACATGCCCCATTTGTATGTGTAGAAGAAGCCAAGTGAGCTTGAGACGGAACTTTCCAGAAGAAGGATTTCTGGGGCATTGAGTGACACAACAACCATTCTAATGGTTCACACAGCAAACTGTTAGCAAGCATTTATATCAAGTACTCATTTAGCAAGTGGTGTGTCAAGTGTTCAAGTCAAAGGCTTAAAATAGGATCTGCCTGCGTGATTTTATCTCAGTTCAGGTGTGAAGCCGGAACAACATGAGGGATTTACAAATCATTTTAAACCTAATTGACTTCACCTATACACACCCCAAGGCGCTTTGGTGACGCAGTAGTTAAGGCATTCTGCTGCTAACCAAAAGGTCAATGGTTAGAACCCACCAGACACTATGTGGGAGGACGATGAGGCAGCCTGCGTTCCTAAAGATTTACAGCATTGGAAACCCTATAGGGCAGCTCTACTGTGTCCTATGGGGTTGCTATGGCTAGAATCAACTCGATGGCAGTGGATTTGGTTTGGTTTCTGTATCCACACCCCACACTCACCAATGACATCAATCCTATCAAAGAAAACAAAAACCTGCTGCCATCAAATTGATTCTGACTCATAACAACCCTATAGGACAGAGTAGAATTGCACCATAGGATTTCCAATGCTGTAAATCTTTAGGAACGCAGGCTGCCTCATCTTTTCTCCTGTGGAGTGGCTGGTGGGTTCAAACCATTGGCTTTTTGGTTAGCAGCCAAAAGCTTCAACCACTGCACCATCAGATTCCTTACCCTCAGAGTGTTTTTATATACCTAATTGACCACAAAGGAGCTCTGGTGGCATACTATCTAAGGCATTTGACTGCGAACCAGAAGGTTGGCAGTTCAAATCCACCAGCCACTCTGTGGAAGGAAGACAGGGCAATCTACTTCTGTAAAGATTTACAGACTTGGAAACCCAAAGTAGGGTCGCTATGAGTTGGAATTGACTCAATGGCAGTGGGTTTGGTTTTTCTAATTGACCACAGGGTGGTGTGGTACTGATACCCTGTGTTACTCTGTGCCAGCGCTGTATTGACCCTGTATCTACCTTACTCCATTTAATCCACAGGATGGGGCCCTTTGTAAGCAGCTCCACTGCCCTGGAGAGAAAGGGAAGGAATTGCTGCACACCATGACTAAGGCCGGCGAATGAGCCAGAGCAGCTGGCACCAGCAGTATCAGCAGCACTTGGGACTTTGTCAGAAATGCCCATACCCAGCCCCACCTCAGATCTTCAGCATCAGAAACTCGAGGTGGAGGGCAGCAACCAGTGCTTTAACAAGCCCTCCAGGTGACTCCGATGTGTACTCAAGCCTGAGAACCACTGGATGTCAGGCATAGAACTGTGTCTCCCAAAATATATGCGTTGGAAACCCTAAGTCGCGTACCAGGGCATGCAGTCCCATTTGGGAACAGGGTTCTCTTTGTTATGTTAGTGAGGTCCTGTGAGTGCAGGGTGTGTTTTAAACCAGACATTTTTGAGATACAAAAAATGCAGATTAAGCACAGAAGCAAGGGAGCACAGATCAGGAAGATAGATGCCAAGAACAGCTGCCAAAGAGAGACAAGGACCTTCCCCAGCTGACAGAGAAGCCTTCCCACAGAGCCGGTGCCCTGCATTTGGACTCCCAGCCACCTAAACTGTGGGAAAATAAATCTCTGTTCATAAAAGCCACCCCTTGTGGTATTTCTCCTACATCAGCACTGAGAAACTAAGATACTGAGTGAGCAAGAAAGCTCTCTCCTCACATTCCCACCTTAACCTCAAATTCAAATTCTCAAATCCTAAACCCTTTACACGGTATAGAAGAGCAAAATATTCTAAACATCAAGGCTTGCTGTAGCTTTTTTCCTACATAACTAGGAGCTCTGGTGGCGTAGTGCCTTGGGTATTTGACTACTAACCAGGAGGCTGGCAGTTCAAACCCACCAGCCACCCCTGGGAAGGAAGATTGGGCAATCTACTTCCGTAGAGATACTGCCTTGGAAACATGGCTACTTCATATGTGTTCAGCTAGAACTGTGCTTTGTGGGGTTTTCAGTGGCTGATATTTTGGAAACAGATTGCCAGGCCTTTCTTCTAAGGTCCCTCTGGGTGGGTTCAAACCTTCAACTTTTCAGTTAGCAATGGAGTGTACTAACTGTTTCCACCACTCAGTGACTTTTCCCACATAGTGTCTCATAAAACATAGTATCTTACATGTAATAAATTCCCAAGAAAGAGAAATTCAGAGTTTTAAGGATGGAAGTGCTATTTTTAAAACTGGATGAAGGCAGGCTCATCTGGTCATAATACCAAGTGCCAAGAGAGGCTTTGGCCAGAAAGCTCAGCTGGAGAACAAGAGCCAAATTTCAGATGAGAGCAACAGCAGTCTGATGTGAGGAGGAGATTGTTTCTTGGAAAGAAGATTGTTTGCAGAAGATTTGGTGATGGTGGAAGTGATAAGGTTCAGATATAGGGTATTAAAAAGTGGGGATCAAAGTTCACATCCCTCCTCCAAGAAAGTTCTTGTATTCCAATCCTAACTTGGTCTCACTCTTGACTTTCCCTGGGAGAAGAGGTTTGGAGCTCATGGGCTTAGTATATTATTTAATCCAATGAGTATTTAGGTGGAAGGGCAGTGAGGGGTTCCCTGGAGGGAGAGGCTCTTCACTGGAAAGGATTTGTAGGAAAAATACTTGAAAGAAAATATTGGTCTCAGAGAGTTGGAGATTGTTCAAGAACGTGATTCATCAAGTGGGACGGTCTTGGCTCCTAACAAAACATCAATTCTGAGGTTGGGGAATTGCCTAAATGTTTCTTTACCTTGCCCAAGCAATTTCCAGTGCTGGTTAGGTCACTGCATTGGGGCCCCAAAAAAAGGATAGTAATTCTGCAATTACTGTATCATGTTATCTTTTGAAAACAATACCTTCATATGACAGCACTTACCCACAAACAGAATGACATACATTCTAGGCGAAAGGGCCAAACCTGTGTGGTGACATTAGTCACAACTTTTTAATAGAAAAATGGCACATTCCAGAACAATATTAAGTAACATTTACCAATAGTATTTTTGCGTCCTATACAGATCCATTATTGCTTTTCTGCAAATAAAAAGGAAAATAATTATCAGCAAAACTAATGATTATGCCTCAATTATATATCTCCTCTAAGAATAAATTAGGAGGCATAGTTTTCACAAAACAAGATGGCTCTGACTAAAGGTCTTGGTTGCTTGCCATTGAAGGTGATACCTGGTAAAATTTAAGGAAAGACAACCTATATGACTATGAGACCAGAAGAACTAGATGGTGCCTGGCTACAACCGTCAACCACTCAGAAGGAGATCTATGTAGGAGATCCTGGAGAGAGTGGGAGAACAATTGGAACAAAACTCAAAATCATAAAAAAAAAAAAAAAGAAGGACCAGGTTTGCTTCCACCAAGCATAGCTTAATTATGAAACATTTGGCCAAATCATACAAAATCTCCAGATCTCTGGTATCTCTAACTGCACAGTGGGGACAGCAGGAGAAATTTCATTGGTTTCTCTACTCCTTGAAGGCAAAGGAATTATTGTCCTGTGTTCACTCAACCTACTTATCTGTAATCAGTTCTGATTTGAAAAGTTGGGAGTTGAAGGTCCATCAATGACTAACTTGACTAGCTGGGACTGTGAGATGGGTCAATAAAAATGTTGGAAGACTAGAATCCTTTCGTATATGCCTCCATTGTTTGTCTAGATACAACTTTTAACTCTGAAAGACTAGAGGTCCAAAGGTTACATATTTTAGTTTTTCTCACCTTTTAAGATTCTGTTAGTTAGATGATGCTAACTACTGTAACAACTGAACACCACATTCCAGTAGCGTAACATCAAGGAGGTTCATTGCTTGCTTACCATGGATCCTGAGAGGTTCCATGTCAGCACATAGGGAGGGGAAGTGCTGGCAGGGCTGCCCACACAGCCATTTAAGTACCAGGTTGATAGAAGCTCTGCCATCTTCAATGAGCAGCTCCCAAGGTCCCCAGAGTCAACATCCAGCTTGTGGAAAGGGAAAAAGCATGACAGAGCACTTCATGGGAGATCAAAACAGGCTACGCCTAGACTTATTTTGGTTCACTATCTTTGTCTAGGAGCTCTGGTAGCATAGTGCCTAAGGCACTTGACTGCTAACCAGAAGGCTGGCGGTTCAAACCCACCAGCCACTCCTCGGAAGGAAGGTTGGGCAATCCTACTTCCGTAGTGATACTGCCTCGGAAACCCAAGGAGGGGTCGCTATGGGTCGGGGCCGACTCGACGGCACATAACAACAACAACAACATCTTTGTCTACACTCAGTCAGATGGCTGCACTGAACTGCAAGAGAGGGCTGGGAAAAGAAGCCTTTACTGGAATAACCTCTTCCTAGGGAATAATCTCAATTATGGAAAGGAAGCATGAATTTTGGGGATCAGCTAGCCATCTTTGCCATACAAATATTTTGGATTTAGTTTTCCTGTTGGTGGAAATAATGAATGCTTTATAGTGGGAAATGGTAGAACAAAATGGACATATAAAGTAAATGGGTCTCTCCATTTGCCGACCTCAGTGCCACACTTTAGAAGGGTTTCTTTCTGCTCTAATTCAAAAGTCGTTTCCAATGACGTGAATCCTGCCAAATCTGAATTCCATGGTCACTCATACTTTCTTCGGTCTCTTGACCTTTCCTCTGGGAGAAATCTTGAACTCTCATTACTGTAGCCTATTATTCCCATCCTATGTCTGATGGAAGAGTCATCGAATGAACTGATGAGGCTGGCCACAAGTTCATGTTGCCTGACTCTGCTGGCTGCACCTCGGTCTGCATTTCTTCATTCATTTGTTGGGTCCCTATGTTCTCCCATCCTACCGACACAAACAAACAAAAAAGCAAACTCACTGCCATCAAGTCGATTCTGACTCATAGTGACCCCCAGGTTTCCGAGGCAGTAAATCTTTATGGAAGTAGATTGCCCAGTCTTCCTTTTGCTGAGTGGCTGGTGGGTTCCTTAATCACTTTCTACAAATGACTGACCATTTGCTATGAGTATGTCACCCATTCTCCTCACATCAAGATGTCTCTGTGTGGCAGCATATTTACTGATATAATTATATTTTGCTCTCAGTTTTATCTTGTGCTCAACTACCAATCAAAGGGTTGACATTTTAAACCCACACAGTGGGGCTATGGAAGAAAGATCTGGTGATCTGCTTCTGTAGAGATTATAGAGAAGACATTCAAGTCTAGTATTGATTTTGATGCTATATAGATTTTATTAGGAGCTCTGGTAGCACAGTGCCTAAGGCATTTGACTGCTAACCAGAAGGCTTGCCATTCAAACCCACCAGCCACCCCACGGAAGGAAGGTTGGGCAATCTATTTCCGTGGTGATACCACCTTGGAAACTGAAGGAGGGGTTGCTATGAGTCGGGGCTGACTCGATGGCACATAACAACAACAATAGATTTTGTTCTATCTCCTAAGGAGCTCTGGTGGTGCTGTGGATAATATATTTGGCTGCTACCCAGAATATCAGTAGTTTAAACATACCCGCTGCTTCATGGGCTGAAAATGAGGCAATCTATTTCCATAAAGATTTACAGCCTTGGAAACCCAATGGGGGTTGCTATGAGTTGCATTTAACTTGATGGCAGTGGGTTTTTTGGGTCTACCTCCTAGTCTGTTATGCAATAGAGCCTGAGGTCTGAAAAGCTTGCAGGCAGCTATCCAAGGCACAATGACTGGTCTCTAATCACCTGGAGCAACAGGCGAAGAAGGGGAGTCAGAAATACGGGGAGAATATGGCATACGTGGCTAATTGCCTCCATGAGCAACTGCCTCCTTTCATGAGACCAGAAGAATTGAGTGGTGCCTGGCTACCATTACTGAACATTTAGATAAGGATTCTACAGAATAATCCTGATCAAAGGGGGGAAATGAGGAACAGATTTACAAATTCTCATGGAATGCAGACTTTCTGGAACCATTGCAGTTGAATGATCCCCTAAAACTATTACCCTGAAAAAATCTATAAACTTTGAGCCTAAAGTACCCCATACATTTTTAAACCATATAATGTTTTTGTTGTTGTTATGTGCCATCGAGTCGGACCTGACTCATAGCGACCCCTCCTTGGGTTTCCGAGTCAGTATCACTATGGAAGTAGATTGCCCCATCTTCCTTCCGAGGAGTGGCTAGTGGGTTTGAACCGCCAGCCTTCTTGTTAGCAGTCAAGTGCCTTACCCACTATGCTACCAGAGCTCCCAAACCAAATAATAGTTTAGCCTAATTAGAAAAGAACATTTGCATTAACAATATGCACTTTTAAAGACTTATCTAAACCCACTGTCATTGAGTCAATTGTAACTCATAGCAACCCCACAGGGATTCCAAGGCTGTAAATCTTTACTAAAGCAGACTGCCTCATCTTTCTCCTGCCAGGTGGCTGGTGGGTTCAAATAGCTGACTTTTAGTTAGCCACCCAATGTTTTAACTACCGTGCCACCAGAGATCCTAAAGAATTATGTATATGTGATCAAATTGACAACAGTAACTTGAAGGGGTGGCAGTGAGTTTGTGTTAATGATGGTGAAACAGTTTGGAAAAGTTGATGAGAAAGATGGAACAATTTGAAGAATGGAACCATGTCACTGAATTGTGCATGTAGAAATTGTTAAACTCATGTCTTTTTGTTGTGCATATTTTCACACACCACAGATTACAAGCAAGAAAACCGTGTGGAGCTCACTTCTACTTTGTGACCCACAAGGTTGCATGAGTCAGAACTGACTCCACTGCAATGGGTTTGGGGTGCTTTTCTGTTTGTTTGTCTATTTGGGTTCCAAGAAGATAGCCATGTTGTTGGGCTGAGAGTAAATATTATCCAAAAGCAATCCATATTCACCCCTCTTCCTGGCTTGTGTTCTCATACGCCTGTTCTCTTTGGAATGATGTGGTAGATCATCAAGAGGAAGATAAGAAGGGGAGTGGCTTGAAGGAGAAGAGCCCGGAGGGGAATGGGATGCTGAAAATGCTCAGAGAAGAAAAGGAGAGAGAAACGGTTTAGTTTATCTTTGCAGCGTGGGATTATGCCGTGCCACTTATGAAGGCCCCTCAATTGCCTAAGGCACTTGATTGCTAACCAGAAGGCTGGCGGTTCAAGCCCGCCAGCCACTCCTCGGGAGGAAGATGGGACAATCTACTTCCGTAGTGATACTGCCTCGGAAACCCAAGGAGGGGTCGCTATGAGTCGGGTCCAACTGAACGGCAAATAACAACAACAACAATTAAAAATAATGGACACTGTCCTTTACTGGATCTTTCCCGACTGTGCTCTGAGCCCTCCTTCTTAGTTCCTAATTTCCCTGAGTCTCTGTTTTGGTTTTCTACACTCCTATAACAGGTTACCACAGACTGAGTTACTTAAAACAACACAAATTTATTATCTTACAGTTCTCTAGGTTAGAAGTCTGACAGGGGTCTTACTGGGGCCACACGACTGTGTTCCTTTCTGGAGGTTCTAGGGAAGAATATATTTTCTTGCTTTTTCCAGATTAGGAGCTCTGGTGGCAAAGTGCCTTAGGCATTTGACTGCTAACCATAAGGCTGGGGGCTCAAACCCACCAGTCACTCCCCAGAGGGAAGGTTGGACTATCTACTTCCATAGTCATACCATCTCGGAAACCCAAGGAGGGGTCACTATGGGTCAGATCTGACTCGACGGTGTTGCGTTCTTGTTGTTTTTCCCTCTATTATTGGCCACCCACATTTCTTGCCTCATGGCCCCTTCCTCCATGTTCCCAGGCAGCAAAGGCCTATTCAATCCTTCTCCCATCATATCACTCTGCCCTCCTGTTCTACTTCTAATGATCTTCCTGATTTCAGTGGCCTAAGATGACCTAGGATAATCTCCCTATCTTAAAGTCAGCTGTTTGGAAACTTATTTCCATCTTCAACCTTGGTCCTCCTCTGTTATGTATGTGACCAAATCATAGTCACATGTTCCTGTGATTAGGAACGTGGACCTCTTTGGACGGCCATGATTCTTTTTTTTTTTTTGCAGTGTTCCTTCCCCTCCCCTCCTACCCCAGGTAACCAACAAAGTTTCCTTCCATATATAAACCTTTCCTTGACTTTTTACAATAATGAACTAATACAGTATTTGTCCTTCTGTGATTGACTTCATTCAGCATAATGTCCTCCAGGAAGCTCTGGTGACATAGTGCCCAAGGCATTTGACCACTAACCAGAAGGAAGCTACAATTTCATTCTGACCCAACACCTAAATCCTCTGACCTTGGGTATCCAAATCCTGGCTGGGCATTCCCAATTGCATAGCTGTATGTCCTGCTATCACCCTTCACTAGCTCTGTTTGTTCTCCAAAGACCAAGATGAAACCCCACAGTTGCTTAGGGAGGTTATCCTAGGTTATCTGCTCACAGTGTGACTCTGGGAGGTTCTCTACACAGAGGCCAGGCTACACGGCTGTTGCTGAAGACAGGAACTCAGAATAGTGAGCTAGAAATCACAGAACAGCCTATCTCCCAACGTTTTTGAACTTCAGTTTCCTAATCTGTAAAAAGAGGAAGCTTTAGCTAATATCCTATTCAACCCTAAAATGCTGCTGCTTCATGTATGTATGTCACTAATTAGCTAAAGACGCCTGTGAAATTATGTATAATTGCTCATAAAGACATTTAATAACATAGATAAGAGATACAAGTGCCTGGATGATCTTGCATGAATGTTTTGAATCATTATGTTAATCATACACCATTATATGTATCTACACTAAATCAGGACTTATATTTTACGCAATTTTCCTCGGCAATATTAACATAAAAGAGTGTTTCTGGAGTGTAAAAGCTGTTCAGCACTTTTCTGCCAAGTGATGGCTTTTAAAGTCTCTTTAATAATGCATGCTAAGGACCAGTGTGGGCCGTTACTCCACCAATTAATATGTTCAGTGTGTTATGATACTCTTGTCTAATGAATAATTGATCTATCCACTTCAGAAACTAAGCCTGAAGCTGACTGTATTCTGTTATTTTTCACAACATCAGTCGCTTTGAGAAACATAACACCCTGACTCTGGAATTGGTTGTCTGGAATTGCATGGGGTCTGATTCTCAAGGAAACAGTGAACAACATAATAATTAACATTGCAGATGCCTTTAAGTTCTTGTATTTCAATTTTTAAATTTCTTTAAAAAACAAATTGATTGATTAGATAAATAATGGAGCTGATTCTTTAGACGAAAAAAGAATGAAATAGACATTTGCAAGTCGAATCAAGAAGAGCATGCTTTAACAAAATTAGAACCATGATCACATCTAAAATAATCACAAAGGGTCATTTCAAATCATCTCATTTTAATTTATCTTATTTATGATATTATTCAGTGTGAATATATTTTTAAAACCTTGGTAAAATGGTCAATGTTCTGGGGAAAAGCAAACAAAATCCCAAAACTGACTAAGAAGTTTCTATGATAATATTTACAAACATTATCAAGAAATTTTACATTAAAAAAAAAAAATCTCAAACTCAGATAGTGAACTTTTCAAACAATCAAAGAGTAAACATGACCCAGGCTAAATGAAAGTTCCCAAAGACGGCTGGCGGTTCAAACCCACCAGCCACTCCTCGGAAGGAAGGTTGGGCAATCCTACTTCCGTAGTGATACTGCCTCGGAAACCCAAGGAGGGGTCGCTATGAGTCGGGGCCGACTCGACGGCACATAACAACAACAACAACAAAGTACATATAAGCATGAAACCTGCCTTGTTTATTTAGCAAAGTTAGTATAACCCTATGAACAAAGACCAACAAAGAAAAGAAAAGGTCAAACTGACTTGCAAATCTCACTTATAAAATTTATAGAAAGAATTAGCAAATTACATTTATCTGTATACTTTAAATGTATCTTTTACGGTCAAACAAAGTATATCTAAGAGATGCAGGATAATTACACCTGAGAAAGCCTACTAACATTGCAATACAATAAGAGGTCAAATTTTAAATTATACAATAATCTAAGATTTCCAAAGGGTATCTAAAGGTTACTTAACACTCAGCCTGATTTGTAGAAACTTCTTTAGATGATTTGTTGTTGTTGTTATGTGCCATAGAGTCAAACTGCCAGCCTTCTGGTTAGCAGTCAAGTGCCTTAGCCACTATGCTACCAGAGCTCCCTCTTTAGATGATAGCAATATAAAAACATCCCCTTCATAGGGTTTTTTTTTTGTTTTTTTTTTTTAAATCTATCTTAAATCAAATCAACAACATACTTAATGACAATCCACTAGAGGCTATTTCACTAAAATCTGAAATCAACAAATGTAACAAGAAAAAGGAAGGAAGAAAGTTTAGGAGGGAGGGAGCAGGAGAAAGGAAGAAAGGGAGGGAAGAGAGGATGGAGGGGGGAGAGAAGGAAGGGAGGGAGAAACATTGTCTGTCTAACTCCTGGGTGTATTCCTGGACTTTGATGAATGAAGAGAGATGTGATTAGTTATTATAGTCAAACCTCCAATTAAAGAAAAAAAAGAAAAACTCACTGCTGTGGAGTTGTTTCCGACTCATAGCAACCCCTCCTTGGGTTTCTGAGGTGGTAACTCTAAGGAAGTAGATTGCACAGTCTGCCTTCCAAGGAGTGGCTGGTGGATTTGAACCGCCAGCCTTCTGGTTAACAGTCAAATGCCTTAGTCACTATGCCACCAGAGTTCCCAGGAATAGAGAAGGGCTGTTTAATCTCAGGTGCTAGGCAGGGAATCCTAGGCTGTAACCCAAAGAAGGTGATGGGACCATCTGCTCCTGATTTTAAAAGTTGGTGAACGATAGGGGAATGGTCAGGATCACACCCAAAGGAAAATTCTGATGTCTGGGAGAGAACCAAGTTGTCAGAGCAAAGTGACCTTGAGACTGGTCATGGGAACCTACGTGGGGAGCTGACATGGGGGAGGAGAGTGTCAGAGAACAGCCACCAAAACAAAGACAAATAGTGAGTATCTGACTGCCCTCCTTGCTGGGCTCTGGTCCTGCAAAGACTGGGCCCCTACAGTACAAGTTGTGATGGCTCCCCCTTCAGGAGTATGAGTGTACCACCAGCACTCAGCCCAGCTGCCCCCTTACCCAACATCATGCCCCCTTCCTAGGGCAGCCTGTACTCAATTACCAACTGCCACAGGGATAAAAAGGCCCTGCCCTCTAGCCCAAATCCGGACAGTCCTGAAGTGTCATTCCATTGTCAGAAGTCCCTGGAGGGTGGCTGAGGCGATTGCTGGGATGCCATTGGGGCCAAAGGTCTCTGCCCAGTCCTGCTTCTTCCTTCTCATGCACAGGGGTGGAACCCAGGAGCTCTCCCTGATAAGGTCCTGCTTGGTCACCTCCACCTCAGAATCCGGGACTGTCCCCATCCTGTGGAGCTTATATTCCAGTGGGAGAGCAGTTTCAGATGGTAGCATGTATAGTAGGGAAACAAAATAGGGTAAATGATCCACAGTGGTCAGGGAAGGACTCTCAGGGAAGATGTTGGGGCTGATAACTGAATGACAAAAAAACGTCAAGGAAATCTAAGCTCAGGATTGGCAGGTGTTGAGCTCTGAAGCTAGAGTAGGGTAGTCTAGGTTGAGTGTGGTAGGAGATAAAACTGGAAAGAAAACAAGGACCTTTTCCTATAGAAGTTTCCAGGCCATGATAGGGAGCTCAAGTTTATTCTAAGTGGGATGAAATAGCCCTGGAATGTCTTTTCATGACATGATCTATTTTATGTTGTTGTTTTTGTGTTTGTTTGTTTTACTATTGTGGTAATTCAATTTGTGTGTCAACTTGGCTGGGCCTGGTTGAGTGGCTGGGCAGCTGGTGGTAGCTATTCCCCATGATGAGACTGGCAATCAACTCCATGTGGGATCTACCACAAGCAGCTGAGTAGCTGCCTTTGGGTATGTGGTCTGCTTCCTGTATATAAGCAGCAGCTTTGTGAATGGTCCCTAGCATATGGCACACTTGGGCCCTGCATGTAGCTGTGTCATTGTTCAGCAGCCTGCCGTGCTCTGTCAACCTTGGAACTTACAATGAGCTTGAATTAATGGCCTGCTGTGTGGTTTGGTAACATCGGGACTGTGCCTTTTTATTTGTCAACCTTGGGTTTCTCAGCCTCAGCACCCAGCAGCTGTCTGAGTGAAGAAACTCCTCTAGCTCCAGTGGGCTGGGAGCAGGAGGCAGAGCTAGACCCCAAGGTTGAGGGGCTTTCACCCAGCCCCTAGAGCCTGGCCCTTTGAACTTAGACTTAAAGCCTCTCAACTGTAAGAGAATAAACTCCTGTTTGGTAAGGCCATCCCATTTGTGGTATATTCCTATCAGAGTGGCACTAGGTAACCAGAACAACTATTGTTTTTTTAACATAGAAGCTTTTTTTGCTTTTATTTTTTTATTGTGGTAAACTTATGTAACCAAAACGTTTGCCGTTCCAACACTTTTTAGATGTATAACTCAGTGACATTAATCACATCCATCGTATTATGCAACCACCACCACCACTATTTGTTTCCAAATTTTTCCACTGCCTTTAACAGAAGCTCAGAGCCCCCTAAGCAGTGAGTCTCCCTTTTTATCTTACGCCGTTAAAAGATTACTCTTGCTGCTCAGTGGAAAACAGATTGAAGAGTAGAAGCAGAGAGACTATTCAAAAGATTTCTCTCTTAATATGAGTCATTTTCTCAAAATTCAAATTGCAGCTCTCCGTGGGTCGTGAAATCAATAATCAATTCAATAGTCATGAACACCATTTTTAAATGACAAGAATAGAATTGAAGATGGACTAGACACTTGAGTTCACGGCATTCTGTAAGTGTAAATGTTTCGTAAAACAATGTAGTTAATTTTTTTTTTGTATGTGTGTGTATTGATTCAAAATTAAAAGTAAACTGCTTCCTGTACATTTTGGTCAAGAAAGTTTGGAGGCCCGAGCATCAAGGCGTACTAACATGTACAGGTTGTGTGACGTTACAAAAGACTAGAGAAGATGACTTCAGAAGGAACTAAGAGAAGAACAGAAGGAAAAGGTGAGTGTGATGTCGTAGAGTAGGCAACTGGGTGGAAGGCTCCAGGGAGAAGTAGGAAGGACAGAACAGCCAGACTAGGGCATGCTGTCGTCTTAGGACTAAAGACCAGGCCATGAGGAGGGTGGTCCAGGAATACAGAGATCAGCAGTGAGTGGCTGCCTCAGGTAGTTTTTGCTTTCAGCAACATTAGTTTCGGCAGAGGCAAAATGCTCTGTTTAACTTTAAAAGTCCTGGGTGTGCAAGCAATTAGCATGCTTGCTGCTAACAAAAAGATTGGAGGTTCAAGTCCCCCCCGAGACACCTCAGAAGAAAGGCTTAGTGAGCTGCTTTCCAAAACATCGGCCACTGAAAACCCTACAGAGCACAGTTCTGCTCTGACACGCTTGGGGTCACCATGAGTCAGAAGCAACTCCACAGCAACTAGGGGTACACCTTTAAAAACAAAATGTCTGCCTGCTGCTGAGGGAGGCCAGACTCCACCACAAGATGGCAAACACGTGTTTGTAGAGATCAGTTTGAGAGAGCAGGGACAGCCGCAGTGAGCAGTCCCCAAACAAGAGCAGTTCCTCTGTGGGTGGCAAGTTCCACGGTTCTCTGGGAAACTGAAGTGAAAAGAACAGTGGTGCTGGAGCCTGGGCAAGCTGGATGCCACGTCACAGTGATATTCCAGGTGGACTGGAGCGTTCCACAAGCAGGCGCTTCACGGGTGAAGCACATCTCTCAAACGTCTCTTCCCCAGTT
>NW_006921688.1:5491019-5492806 GCF_000298275.1 Orycteropus afer afer | reverse complement strand
TTGAACCACCAACCTTCTGGTTAGTAGTCAAATACCTTAGGCATTATGCCACCAGAGCTTCCTCTCAGGGGTCACAAATTTACATAGACATCCTGAAGGTCTAAGAGGGAGACACATTGACCCAGAATATTACTTAAAAGAAATTAGTCTAAGAAAAATATGTTGGAATCCCAATCTTTATCTTCTCTACTTTACTTATTTCATTCCACATTCAAGTTTCCAACCGGGAAGGAACAGGTTAAACACTCCGCTCACACTGGAGAGAAAAAGCAGTAAAACTCAGAGCTTTGCATTCAGGCAGCAGCCCCAGCTTCCAGGTTATTTCAAGGTTCACTTGACAATAACGATTTCTTCCCATTCCTCGTCACCTGCTGGGATGGCTGCCACTTGCCTGTTGGCCACAACTTGCTGGAGGAAGCCCCTTAATGGACACTGCTTGTGTCTTCCCCTTACAACCTTCCTCAGAGTGAGAAGGGCAGGAAGAGGTCTTAGCTCTTCCCTAGAGACAGTAACCATGTGAATGACAACAGGCTGAGAACCAGGAGCCATCATTTTATTCCAGAATAAAATTTAATCAGAGGGTGAAGTGTTCCAACAAGCCTGATATAATCAATCTGTCTTTTAACTGAGATTCGGACTCGTTCTCTGTTTAATGGAGCATTAACTTCAATTACCACCGCTGCGCAGTAGAACAAGGAACAGCAAAGTGAGGCTAACGCAGGGTGCACCAGGGGGGAGGAGGGTGTTGTGAGCAGAGGTGGAGCTGGTGGCGGGTGCTGCCCCACGCAAACAAATCCATTCCTTAGGGCCAAGAATACTGGCAAGAAGGTTACTGAAGGAAAGTTGGTGATGGCTTCTGGAGGTGACAGAAAGTCAGAGTAACCACACCACTTAGACTTCCAACTCTAACCCCCTCCCACTACTCACACAGACAGTTTCCCTCTGAGAGAATTACAGGTGAAGTTAATTACTGCTCTGAAAGAAATAACAGAGATTTCTGTTGTGTTCAATTAGGCAGCTTGCCAGCAACACTTATCCTGGTGACAAAGCTAGAGCTTAACTTAATCGTTTAAGGAGGTTTGGGGGTAATGAGAGATTTTGCTAATTCCCCAGTGACTTTTCAGTTTATCTACACTTACAAGAAGGAAGTGAAATTTCACTGGAATTTATTCACCTGTATTCACAACTCCCATACCTTGAAAAATTCTTACTGGGGATCAGTGGGAGGAAACATGGGTGGCTCCACCCCCCAGCACTTCAGGACAGGGCATAAGGGCCTTGGCTGCACCTCTGTTCCCATTGTTCATCTTCTTAACCAGACTCACATCTTAGCCTAGTAAGAGAAAGGACCGCTGCTACACAAACCATCTTCTTTCAATTTCAGTTTTCATCCTTGTCATTAGTTATGAGTCTATGGGAGATGCAAACTGTTTGTGCCAACAGAAAGGCTGGAGGTTCAGACCTACCCAAAGGCACTCAGAAGAAGGGACTGGCAGTCTGCTGAAAAAACAGCCATTGAGAACCCTGTGGGACACAGTTCTACGGTAACGCATGGGTCATGAGTAGGGGTCAGTTCAACAGCAACTAGTGTGTTTCTGTTTTCGGTTGTTTTCTAGTTTTTAAATCATTACAATCGTCATTTCCATTCCCCAAAAGTGTGAAATAAACAAGCATTCTTTTTTTTTTTTTTTTAGGATTTGGATGAAGATTTACAGAGTAAATTCACTTTTCATACAGCAGTTCACATATACTTTGTCTCATGTCATTGACCAAAATTTACAATGCAG
>NW_006921688.1:5484371-5486984 GCF_000298275.1 Orycteropus afer afer | reverse complement strand
TTCTGGTGACTGTGGGCTTTTCTTGCTGTTCTTTCTCTAATTGTTGGAGATGTTCGTTTAAAGTGTTGATTTTGGCTCTTTCTTCTCTTTTGATTAAACAAGCATTCTTATCTGTGTCATCTTTTACTCCAAAGCCTACATCTGAGATTAAATGTACTTTTTTAAAAAGTGTCCTCTGGCACAGATGTTAGGTGCCATCAAGTCAGTTCCAACAAAACACTGCCTGGTCGTGCTCCATCCTCACAAGCCTTGCTATACTTGACCCATCATTGCGGACACTTGGTCAGCCCCTCTCCTTGAGGGTCTTCCCCTTTGTCGCTGACCCTCTGTTACCAACCATGATGTCCTTCTCCAGGGACTGGACTCTCCTGGTAACATGTCCAAAGTATGTGAGATGGAGTCCTCCATCCTCACTTCTAAGGAGCACTCTGACTACTTCTTCCAAGACAGCTTTGTTCATTTTTCTGAGACAGACAGACACACACTAAATATTTATAAAGGAATAAATGAAGGCAGAGAGCAGAGCCATGCTGTTAAAATTATTTCGCTCTGGAACTATGTATTTCAAAACTCTATTCGTGCAAAATCTTGCACAGACAACTCAGCCTTCTCCAGACTCACCTTCTCTTTGAAGCCCAAGAAAAGCAGAAAAGTACAGCTATAGAAACACATAGGATCATTACCAGTTTTATTCTGATATTGGCTTTTCCTCCATATTGACACCTATACTTAGAAGAACAAAATTGTCAATTGACATTGTTCAAAGACTATTACTTTGTTTATACCTCACACATGTCCATCAAATTAGAATCTACATTACCTGAAAATATTCACCATGTAATTACACACAAATTGTGTGTTCTGTTTAACATTCCTTGAAATCATTCTATTTAGCTGAGCTTGTTACAGGAAGTAATTGACAGCAAAAGGATCCTATAACACGCCCAGTTTCACCAAGATTCCACAATACAGCACTGATCTAAGCAAGACGCAAGCCAAGTTTTCTCATCGATCCCAGATTCAGCCATCACTCTCCAGTGCAGTTTCTTAAATCAAATGAAAATAATGAATATCTTTTGTATGTCTGGGTAAGAAGTTGTATTTTAATGCTAGTCATTGCGTGCAGATTTCTACCATAAAAGGTTAGAAGGGAGCTTGGGAATCCCCTCATCCGTGTTTCATTCCAAGGTTCAGTAGTAGACCCCTGGCATTGGAGGCATTCCAGTAGATACTGTGATTTCCTTCATATAGTGTGCTACATTTAACAGGAAAAAAAGTAGAGTGATCTCTTTAGACCTTTAAGGAGGGCGGCTGCTGCATATGGGGCTATGAACAGAGAAGTGCTAAGTCTGTAGAAATGGAGATGCTGTCAGTTGGCCAGGCACCATTCACCAGCTAAGTGACCTGGTCCTGCACACCAAGTTCTGCCCTCAGCCAGTCTACATGTTGCTGTATATCATGGACTTCTAAGATCACTTGCCCATAATTGAAACTCTGAAGATTATAGCTGAGATAAAGATCTGCTGCATTAAAGAAACTAAATCTGGATTGGAGTCAGCCGCAGGGATCCAGGTGAAAGGAGGGAACTCAGGGCACGCTCCACAAGCGGCAAGGCAGGAAATCAAGGGAAAGAAGAGAAAAAGTCAAGGGGGACCAGGACAGAGCAAGGAGGCAGCACTCGGGATCCAGGTAAGGGGAGGTTGGAGAGATTTCCAACAGCTAAGGGAGACAAACTTGTCTGTAGGTTTGTCCTACTGTGGTGATGTATTACTGTGAGTCTTGAGGCTGTGCCACTGGTGTTTCAAACCCAGTGGGGTGCACATGGTGCACAGGTTTTAGTGCAGCTTGCAGACTGAGACAGACTAGGAAGAAGGAAGAGGCCATCCACTCCTCAAAGAACTGGCCACGGAAAACCTTATAAATAGCAGAGAAACACTGTCTGATACATTATTGCACAATTTCATGAATAGTCTGGAAACATTGTCCAATAAATACAGAGGAGATGGATGAGTCACTTAGGTTAGAAGGCTCTCAAAATAGGACTGGGAAAGAGCTGCATCTCCACAGTAAAACCAGCCTTACTGATGGATAAGGTAAGGCTTTCGAGACCTCCATTTGCTGATGTGGCATCACTCAAATTAAGGAGAAACAGCTGCAAACGCCCATTAATAATTGGAACATGGAATGTACAAAGTATAAATCTAGGAAAATTGGAAGTTGTCAATAATGAAATGGAATGCATAAAGATTGATATTCTAGGCATTAGTGAGCGGAAATGGGCTGGTTTTGGCCATTTTGAATCAGACAACCACATAATCTACTATGCTGGGAAAGACAATTTGAAGAGGAATGGTGTGGCATTCATCATCACAAAGGATGGTTCAAGATCTGTCCTGAAGTACAATGCTGTCAGTGATAGGATAATATCCATATGCCTATAAGAGCTCTGGTAGCATAGTGCCTAAAGCACTTGACTGCTAACCAGAAGACTGGTGGTTCAAACCCACCAGCCACTTCTCAGAAGGAAGAAGGGGCAATCTACTTCCGTAGTGATACTGCCTCAGAAACCCAAGGAGGGGTCACTATGAGTTGGGTCCAACTTGACCGCACATA
>NW_006921688.1:5471196-5483846 GCF_000298275.1 Orycteropus afer afer | reverse complement strand
TCTAAAGAATAGATTTGATGCATTGAACACCAATGACCGAAAACCAGAAGAATTGTGGGATGACATCAAGAGCATCATCCATGAAGAAAACAAGAATATCATCCATGAAGAAAATCAGCCTGGGTTCCCTCCTCTCACCTAGATCCCTGTGGCTGACTCCAATCCAGATGATTTAGTTTCTTTAATGCAGAAGACCTTTATCTCAGCTATAATCTTCAGAATTTCAATTATGGGCAAGTGATCTTAGAAGTCCATGATATATAGCAACATATAGACTGGCTGAAGGCAAAACTTGGTGTGCAGGACCAGGTCACTTAGTTGGTGAATGGTGCCAGGCCAACTGACACTCATCACTAAAAAGATGAGAAAAGAAGAGAAGACCAAAATGAATGACAGGAGAGACTCTTAAACTTGCCCTTGAGTGGAAAGTAGCTAAAGCAAATGGAAGAAAGGACAAGATAAAAAAGCAGAACCAAAGATGATCCACAGACAAAGCCAATTACTAGAATGAAATGTGCAAAGAACTGGAGTTAGAAAACCAACAGGGAAGAACATGCTCAGTATTTCTCAAGCTGAAAGAACTGAAGGAAAAAATTTAAGCCTCGAGTTGCAATATTGAAAGATGCTATGGGCAAAATATTGAACGATTCAGGAAACATCAAAAGAAGATGGAAGGAATACACAAAGTCACAGTACCAAAAAGAACTGATCGATCTTCATCCATTTCAGGAGGTGGCATGTGATCTACAACCAATGGTACTGAAGGAGGAAGTCAAAGCTGCAATGAAAGAACTGGCGAAGAACAAGGCTCCGGGAATTGATGGCATACCGATTGAGATATTTCAACAAAGAGATGCCCCATTGGAGGCACTCACTCAGTTTTGCCAAGAGATTTGGAGGACAGCTACCTGGCCAACTGACTGGAAGAGATCCATGTTTGTACCCATTCCAAAGAAAGGTGATCCCACAGAATGTGGAAATTATAGAACAATATAATTAATATCACACGCAAGTAAGATCTTACTGAAGATAATTCAGAAATGGTTGCAGCAGTATATTGACAGAGACCTTCCAGAAGTGCAAGCTGGATTCAGAAGAGGACGTGGAACAAGGGATATCATAGCTGCTGTCAGATGGATCTTGGCTCAAGGCAAAGAATACCAGAAAGATGTTTACTTGTGTTTTATTGACTATGCAAAGGCATTTGATTGTGTGGATCATGACAAATTATGGATAACATTGAGAAGAATGGGAATTCCTGAACACTTGATTGTACTCATGAAGAACCTGTACGTTGACCAGGAGGCTGTCATTTGAACAGAACAAGGGGACACTGCATGGTTTAAAATCAAGAAGGGAGTGTGTTAGGGTTCTATCCTTTCCCCATACTTATTCAATTGAATAAGTATAGGGAAATGATAGATACGCTGAGCAAATACTCCGAGAAGCTGGACTATATGAGGAAAAATGTGGCATCAGGATTGGAGAAAGAATCATTAACAACCTGAGATATGCAGACGACAAAACTTTGCTTGCTGAAAGTGAGGATGACTTGAAGCACTTACTGATGAAGATAGAAGAAAACAGTCTGCAGTATGGATTACATCTCAATATAAAGAAAACAAAAATCCTCACAACTGGACCAATAAGCAGCATCACAATAAATGGAGAAAAGATTGAGGATGTCAAAGAATTCACGTTGCTTAGTTCTACAATCGATGCCAATGGAAGCAGCAGTCAGGACATTAAATGACGTATAGCACTGAGCAAGTTGGCTGCAAGGAACTTCTTTCAAGTGCTGAGGAGCAAGGATGTCTCCTTGAGGACTAAGGTGCGCCTGACACAAGCCGTGATATTTTCAATCATCTTGTATGCATGTGAGAGCTGGGCAATGAATAAGGAAGACTGAAGAAGAGTTGATGCTTTTGAGTTGTGGTGCTGGCGAAGAATGCTGAAAGTACCATGGACTGCTAAAAGAACTAACAGATCTGTCCTGGAGGATGTGCAGCCAAAATGCTCCTTAGAAGTGAGAATGGCCAGACTTTGTCTCGCCTACTTTGGTCACGTTGTCAGAAGAGACCATTTCCTGGAGAAGGATGTCATGCTCGGTAAGGTGGAGGGTCAACGAAAGAGGGGAAGGCCTTCAACGAGATGGATTGGGATGGTGGCTGTGACGATGGACTCAAGTATAGCAAGGTTCATGGAGCTGGTGCAAGATCCAGTGGTGTTTGGTTCTGCTGTGCATAGGGTCACTATGAGTCAGAAATGACTCGATGGCACCTAACAACAACAACAAATCATTTGGGAGCCTATCCAAGGGGAGTTGACCCAACTCATTTCTGCATCAGACACCATCTACTTGTCAGTCCACAGCTATTATCAAACAATTCCAGCATCAACATTGCTACCTCCAGAGCCGAGTGTGGCCCCAAAGTAAGTCCCAAGAGTCTGTTCCTCCCACCACACATTTTTCAGCATTTTCCATCAAGGTTTACTTTCTTATATTTTAGTTTAACTGAAAAATTTGAAAACTTTATAATTAAATTATAATGTATAAAAAATACAACACACAACACACATCATAGGTTTGTTGTTGTTGTTGTTATGTGGCCTTTTGTTGGACTCGACTCATAGCGACCCCTCCTTGGGTTTCTGAGGCAGTATCACTATGGAAATAGATTGCCCAACCTTCCTTCTGAGGAGTGGCTGGTGGGTTTGAACTGCCAGCCTTCTGGTTATGATCAGTCAAGTGCCTTAGGCACTATGCTACCACAGCTCCCTCATCAGTTTAGTGTAAATAAACCATAAAAAATTAAACACAAACCAGCTCATAGGCTCGGATTTAGGAACGAGAAATAATGAACATAAATGAGAATCACCTGCCACTTTCTAGGGATTTGATGTAGACTCTGATATTGAATGAAGAAATATCCTCATAATTAGAATAGGGATTCTACGCAAATAGATGAAATCCTCCCACATCACCCACCATTGCCAGAATACAAATGCATGCACTCACCTGGAACTCTCTCTTACTGAACTTAAAAAAAAAAAGTTGAATAATATTTGTGTTCATTTAAGTCTTGATTCACATGTTGCAGTCCAAGACTCTCAGGTAGCTTAAAGATCAGTGTTACATACAAAGATACATGACAGTAAACAGAAGGGGGAAACCCAGAGGGCACATAAAGTGACACGCACTCACAGACACTAGAATCGGACAACTGGGTGCACTTTGATAAAAATACTGGGTTCTAAATGTATCTGCTGAAGCAAATAGAAAAATCCACACAAATGATACACAAATTCACCTGTATTTAGAGTTGAATTTTTAAAAAATCGGTAAGAGGGCTATGTGTCACACAACCCAAAAGGACAAGGAGGCAAACGGAGAAGAGGAGATTTCTCTCCCTTGTCACGTGTCCCTTCCAAAACCACCATAGCCACCATGTGTTAGTGGTCATTCGTAAGTAGTTTTTGCTTCCATAAGCATTAGGTATAATTCCCCTCAAGCCGCACCTCCTTATTTATGTTTTTTGGGGAAGCATTTGTAGTAATGGAATTCAAGCTAATCTGGAGATCTGCATACCCCATTCCTGCCTTTCCTGGGCCTGGGTCTAAAGCCCAGAGGCCAGTCACAGTGCCCGGGGGAAGTGGCCCAGATGGATGCCAAGATTTCCGTTGCCTACGCAGGTCACTGCTGCAACGTCCCTCATCTTGACCACGTGGGACGCCCACCCTGCCCCCCGCTGGACTCGCTGATGGCATTCTCTCTGGAAGGGCTCTCCTCCTCCTCCAACCTCCCCTTACCCCACTGCTACAGGAAAGCAGAGAGCAGGATCCCTCTATGCAGAACCTTTCATGCCCAACACCCCATCCTTTTCCCTCATCTCTCTCTCTTCCTTCCTCTGGACCAAGGAAATCTTTTCCAGTTTGAAGAAGGAAGATCTAATTAGTCCCATGATATTTCCCTAAACATTTTACCTGAGTTCAGAGTCCCTTGGATTCCCAAATGTTTTTAGGCTTTTGGAAACTGTGTTAGGCTGGGTTCTCCAGAGAATCAACACCAGTGAAGTTTATGTGCGCGTGTCTATTGTATATATACAGAGAGAGAGAGAGAGATTGGTTTATCTCCAAGAAATGCCTCACAAGGTTGTAAAGGCTGGCAAGGCCCATGTCCGTGGGTCAGACATTAGGCTAGAGTCATCTCCAGACTCACATAGCTGCAGGGGCTGATGAACCAAGACTGGCAGTTCAGATGGCTGGCGGGTCAGACGGCTGGCTGCAAGCTCACAGGCTGAGTAAGCTGATGAATCCCAAGATCACCAGGCAGTACGGCAGGCCATTGGCTTCAGTCCAAGGAACTGGAGGCCAAATGATGATAAACCAGATGCAGGATCTGAATTGAGCAAAACTCCAGAGACCTTTGCCAGGGTGTCCTTATATACTGGAAGCAGGCCATACCCCTGAGGAAACTCCCTTTCAACTGACTGGCTCCTCATAGCAGCTCTCATGGAGGTGCTTACATTATATCAGATCTCACCATGAGGGATGACTACATCGTATTAAACCACCGAGAATCATGGCTGAGCCAAGTTGACGCACAACCTTAATTGTCACAGAAATCAAAGCCAGGAAAAGTCTTGCCAATACTTCCCACTTTCTGCTCCATCACATTCCTTTCCTCAGGGATGAGCAGGAGTCTTTTAGCTGTTTGAAGGCGACAGGTGGCATAGCATATCATTCACTCATGCCTTAACATCACCGAAAGAGCTCAGTAGCTTCCAGACTTACACTTCCAGCGCCTTCCCCCCCTCCCTCCTCTCTGCGCTGCAGCCACACTGACCTTCCCACAGTCCTTTGAACTTCCTGGGCTCCTCACACCCCAGGGCCTTTGCATGTGCTATTTCTTCTATCTGGAAGACTCTTACCCTTTTCTTGAGTAACTTAGCCCTCTCAGCTCAAGTGCCACTTCCTCAGGAAGCCTTTCTGGGCCTCTGTGTCCCATTTTTAAATCTTTCATGGTAAAGTGTACCCTCCTGGAAGCCCTTGTCCCAGATGACACTTAACATACACGTGCCTGCTTCTTCCTCCCTAAGCTATTGTTAGTTAGTTGTCATCAAGTCCACTCTGCCTCAGGGTGACCTTCCATGTAACAGAAAGAAACTTGGCCCAGTCCTGTTCCACCTTCACACCTTTTGGTGGTTGAGCCCATTGGTGCAGCCATTGTGCCGATCCAGCTCATGGACGGTCTTCCTCATTTTTGCCAACCCTCCACTTTACCAAACACGATGCCCTTCTCTAGCAATCGGCATTTCCTATTGATGTATCTGAAGTAAGCCAGACAAAAGCAATCTGACATTCTTTTAATATCACTTTTTTTTTTTTTGCAGTGTTCCCTCCCCTCCCCTCCCCCCTTTAATATCACTCTTACCTAACACAAACTCAACAACTCACTGCCGTCAAGTTGATTCGACTCATGATAACCCCTCCTTGGGTTTCTGAGGCGGTATCTCTTCAGAAGTACATTGCTCCATCTTCCTTCTGAGGAGTGGCTGGTGGGTTTGAACCGCCAGCCTTCTGGTTAGCAGTCAAATGCCTTAAGGGCTATGCCACCAGAGGCTCCTTTGCCTAACACAGTACCTGGCATATAGTAAGTACTCAATCAACAAATGCTGAATGAATTAATGAATATGCTTCACTGTCTCCTTTCTCCTCAGCTCTCTGCTCGTCTCTTTTGGTGAACTCATATGATTTAACTTTTACATCTACCACCTATCAATGAGATCCAGTTTCTACTGGTTGGTAGAATAACCTTCTATATCACATGTCTTTAAACCTCTCATCTTCAGCTCCTCTTAAGTGGCTTCACTCAGGGACTTCTTGCTAACTTTTAAATGTTCACTGAATTCATTTGTGGGTGCTAGTTAGCCAATCCTTCAAGAAAGTTCCTTCTATTCCTTTTCCTGAGCCTTTGTTTTAAATATGAATTATGCATTCCCACCTGAAATCTTGACTATTTTTTGACCTCACTTTAGCCTGCCAATCTTAAGGGTCATGGGAACGAGAAACCTGAATTGCATGCAGTTTTCAGCTAAAGGAAACCTATTGGAAATCCAGAGACAGTCATGAGGACCTTGCTGGGGAACACAAAAGTCGGCTTTGTTTGATGACTGGCAGGCCTGGATTTACACTAATGCAATTAACTGGTTTACTCACCCAGCTGATGTGTACTTTCCTAAGTGGTAGCCAGCCACCAGAAATTTCTTCCATCTTCCAGCCAGACAGCTGTATCTTAAATGTTAAAGTTCTTCAGAGACCAAAACTACACCCCTGAACTGGAATGCAGGACATCTTTGGCTAACTTCCGGAAGTGCTATTAGGCAAAATTTAAACCACCTCATATGCATGTGAAAGCTGGACAATAGAAAAAAAAATAACAAGAAGAAGAATTAATGCATTTTGAATTGTGGTGGTGGAGGAAATCTTGAATACAGTGGACAGCCAGATGAATGAACAATTCAGTCCTAGAGAAATACAACCAGAACTCTCCTTTGAAGTCAGGATGGTGAGACTCTGCCTCACTTCCTTTGGACACGTCATCAGGAAAGACCGATCACTAGAAAAGAACATCATGATTGGCAAGGGTGAGGGTCAGTGAAAATGAGGCAAACCTTCCGTGAGACGGATGACACAGCAGCCACCACAATGGACTCAAACATACCGACAGCCATGGAGATGGGGCAGGACCAGGTAATGTTTTATTCTGTTACATAAATGGCCACCATGAGTCAGAGCTGATTGGATGTTAACTAATAACAACGGTTTCAAAATTATACCCTACCTTCCAAACCCCAAAAATGTGGGATTTGAAGCTGCTTTTGCATGTTGTTATTGTTAACCAAGAAATCAAACCCACTGCCAGGGAGTGGATTCCACCTCATGGAGACCCCCCTCTGATTTTCTAAGGCAGTAAATCTTCACATAAGTAGACTGCACCATCTTCCTTCTGCAGAGTGGCTGGTGTGTTTGTGGTAAATCTTTACAGAAGTAAATTGCACCATCTTCCTTCTGCAGAATAGCTGGTGTGTTTGAACCACCAACCATCTGCTTAACAGTCAAATGCTTTAGGCACTGTGCCACCAGAGCTCTTTGTTGTTACTGTTAGGCACCATCAAGTCATTTCCAATTCATAGTGACCCTATGTACAACAGAATAAAATATTGCCCAGTCTTAAATGGTCAAATATGGGAAAGCAGAATGATAAAGATTAAGAGAGGAAGGCTGAAAGACTCTCCTTCCTCCCCCACATATTCCCTGCACTATTACAGGCATTTGACCTCTGCTTGTCTCTGCTTTGGGAGCTCTGGTGGCATAGTGCCTAAGGCATTTGACTGCTAACCAGAAGGCTGGTGGGTACCAGCCACTCCTTGGAAGGAAGATTGAGTTGGGCATAGAGATACCACCTCTGAAATCCAAGGAGGGGTTGCTATGAGTCAGAATTGACTCTATGGCAGTGAGTTTTTGTCTCTGCTTAATCCTAAAAACAAACCACTCATTTTTTCAGTTTCTTTTCTTCCTATTGGAATAATGGTGATTTTTTAATAATGGAAGTAGTTCTGGTGGCACAGTATTTAAGGCATTTGGCTGCTAACCAGATTTACAGTTTTGAAAACCCTAGGAGTTGCTATTAGCCAGAATTGACTCAATGGCAGTGGTGTTGGCTACTTTAAGCCTTCAGAGTTTAGATAATCTGCTTAGCTCGCTTTGCACAATGCCTGGCACTAGAAACCAAAAGTACTTAATGAATACACCTTGGTCATGAGACTACATGGTGATATGATGTGGTTGATAAATACAGTATCATCTGTATGTATCTCTTTCATATGTATGTATTGGAGCAACCCATCTTACTTTTTGTGCTATTCAAGATTTAGCACTCTGGGAAATAGCTGTTTTTCTCTTACTGTTTACATTTTATTAAATATATGTATTCTTAGTCTTTTCATTATATTGTTCCATCAAAACATGGCTGACATAATATCGAAAAAGATTCTTCTCTCATCTTTAGAAATCCACTCTCTAAAACCTTCTTAGCCAAAATGTAATATCCTTTCCAATTTCAAACACAGCTGGGGACAGGATGCCAGTGACAAGTTGCCAGGGTGCTAAAGTGAGAAATATTTTCCATTCAACAGCGAGAAGATAATCCTCTGAGGCATTTACTAACATTTCATGGTGTATTTAGATTTAGATTCCATTTCCAACAGGTCCAAAGAACTGAGTCTGCAATTCATGTAAATTGCCACTAGGTGGGGTGAGTGGTACAACCAGGGCCGAATCAAGGCTACAAAAGTTCTGCAGGACATTTTGAAATGCGCTTTTTATTTCTCGGCTGTAGAACTCCCTGTTAAAACAGTTGATCCTATCCATTGTCTTCTACACATTGCTGTCGAGTTGATTCCGACTCATAGTGACCCTATGTGCTGTCGTTGTTGTGTGCCGTGGAGTCAGACCCGACTCATAGCGACCCCTCCTTGGGTTTCCGAGGCAGTATCACTACGAAAGTAGATTGCCCAACCTTCCTTCCGAGGAGTGGCTGGTGGGTTTGAACCGCCAGCCTTCTGGTTAGCATTCAAGTGCCTTAGGCACTATGCTACCAGAGCTCCTATAGGGTGGGGTAAAACTGCCCCATGGGGTTTCCAAGGCTGTAAAATCACCATCCATCTCCCAATGGAGGCTTGTATGTTGCTACCATGCTGAACAGGTTTCTGCAGAGCTTCCAGACTAAGGCAGAGTAGGAGGAAAGGCCTGGCAATCTACTTCTGGAAATCAGCTGATGAAACCCCTGTGTTAGACTGGGTTCTCTAGAGAAACAAAACCAGTTCTTGGATCCAAGTTCTTGGATCAAATGTCAAGCTGGAGGCTTTTCCTGACTCATGCAGCTGCAGGGGCTGACAAGCTCAAGGTTGGCAGGCTGTTGACTCCAACGAATGACGAATGATGAATCCAAGATCTCCAGGCTGAATGGTGGATTGTTTGCTCACGGACAGTTGTAGGCAGCACAACAGAATCCCGATCCACAGACGAGTGTCTCTTTTCCCAGCATGTCCATAAATATACTGGAAGCAGGCCACATCCCTAGGGAAACTCCCTTTCAACAGGTTGGCTGCTCAAAACATATATATCTGATCCCATCACTGGAACAACCCACATCACAATTGCTTAAACCACACAGGGTTGTGGTCCAGCCAAGTTGACACACAGCCCCAACTATTCAAGCCCTGTGAGTCACCACAAGTCTGATGACAGGGTGGCACAGGATCAGGCAATGTTTGGTTCCATTGGGCATGGGGTCACCGTGAGGAGGGGACCAACCTGATGACAGCTAAGAACAACAGAGTTTTAAATAAGATGTGAACCTGGGAAGTGTAATTACCTGTGGACCTAGCTAGCCTGCTAGGTGGAAAAGTCCTGGGGCCAGGACTCTCTCTTGTCATTCCTGCACTCTTGATGGCACCTATCACTCTGAAGGCATCCTGTCTGTCGCAGGTCAAGTTCCAGAATAACGACTAGAAAGTCAGCTGTAGCTCAGAGAGAAATTTAATAAGAGGATCATAACCTTGCAAGGTGGAGACACACGGGGCCATAGGCAATATGTGTGTCTCCCCGTGCCTTAGCTAGGGTCTAGAGCCAAGGCTAGGCGTCTTTATTGTAATTTTTAAGGCCAAGGGGTAGGAGATATCAAAAGACCTTACACAGACAGGTATTGATAAAACCCTGACCCTTTTGTGAAAGTCAGAAAGCAGAACAAACCTGCAAAAAATTCCTAAGATAAACCTCCACTTCCTTCAGGCTCAGGGCACGCGTGGTCTCTTTCTAAGATGGCGTCTGTGTTTTCCAACATCGATGCCGTGACTTCTTCTGCGCAGGTGTACTCTGCTGTTCACTCTAGGTTCCAGTCTCGGTCTTGTCTTTGATCGGCCATCTTAGCTCATCAGGCAGTAAAGGAGGGCAGGAGTGCGCGGCTCCAAAACTGGTTAACACTTATCACAGGTGGTAGGCTAGAAGACACCTCAAGAATGGCCTGTTATCAGGAAATGCCATGTAAGCACTAAATTTGTATTTGCATTATTTCTTTTGCAAGGTCCCTTCCTTAGTCTCAGGATCTGAGGAAAGCAATTGCTCTGTCTTGTGAGCTGTACCTGTCTTGGTTTTATGATCTTAGGAATGTGGTTGCAGAGGCAGGCTTCTTATGTGATTATGGCTACAAGTAGTAGAATAAGACAATGTTTAAACTGAATGAGATTAATATGGAACTTTAGGTTATGAAGTTAGAAAACACATTCGTGTCCTAGAAATTTTAATCTGTCTATGCTACGACCTGCCTACTTTGAAAGGTGCTGGGTAAATGCTTGTCAAGTTGAGTTCTTCACCACCAGAGCAGCCGCATCCTGACTCATGAGATCCTTCCTGTCTAACTGCTCTTCCGTCTCCTTCCTCTTGGGCCCAGTCCTAGAGGCAGGCACTTGTTCAGGCCTTCGACCCTAGGACTCCCAGCAGCCTGGAGGAGTGAAAGGCCATAAACTTAGCAGTCAGAAGACACAGAGTTAAGTCCTGGCCATCACTCTGTAGCTATGTGATGAGGGTACATCTTGGGGACAAGGCCTATTCCTCCTTGGCTTTCAGTGTGAGAATCTCACCCAACCAGCAGCTCAGACATACATGAGGAAAAAGTTGGTTTTTGTATTTAATCTGTAACTCTCTAGCTCTCCTCCTAAACCTCCATCACCACTTAATAGGAAGAAGGAAAAAATTAAAATTAAAATAACACTAAAATTCCAACTCAGTGAAAGTGTAATCGGATCCAGTTACATGAAGCCCTTGCTCCTCAAAGCTGGGGTGCAGCCCAGTGGCACCAGCCTCTGCTGGGGGCTGGTTAGAACCCAAGCCTGACCCTGAGCTCCTGAGTCACAGCGAACATTTTAATAAGATCCCCAGCTGACCATGAAGCACATCACATTTTGAGAGGCACTGGTGTAGTCCTCCGGTGCAGTGTTTGGCCCTCTCTGACAGCTAAGCTGATCTCAGGTACACTTCCCTCCCCACCTTTCTCCCTCTGGCTATTTCAAGGCTCGGATTGGTCACAGGCCCTCCCCGACCAGTGCACCTCACCCCACAGTGACAGTGCCTGCCACCCCTCAAGACCTGGCTCATACTCCCACTTGGCCCAGTTTGGCAGCCACCTTACACCGGCCTCCTTGCACCCGCTATAGAGCCCTCCTCCAGCAGGGCTGACTCCCAGCTACTTTGGGTTCCGACCTGGGCCGCCTGGGAACCTCAGAGCAGCTGGGTCAAACAAGTTCTCAAGAGCCTCGCTCTCTGGCTCCACCAGCCTACTCTGCTTTGGCTCCTTCGCTTGATGTGGAGTATTCTCTAAGCCAGCCTCCTCCTAAAACCCAAACTTAGCAGCATCGGCTGCCTTCCTGGTAATCCTCAATTTATCCAAAATACCTGCCTATGGCCAAAGCCATGGGGACATCAGAAGGTATGCAGCTCTTACTGGGGCAGGTGGGAAGGAGGTGAAGTCAATGCCTAGGAGACACTGAGCTTCTGTGAAGGGCGATGGTTGAACAATACGATGAACGTGATTAACGACACTGAACTGTACCTGTGAAGACTGCTGAAAGGTCAAATATTTTGTTTCATATAAAACCAGAAACCAAACTCACTGCCATTGATTCTGATTCATAGTGACATCCCCCTACCCCTCCACCCCCCATTAAGCTTCCAAAACTGTAAGTCTTTATGGAAGCAGACAGCCCCATTTTTCTTCTGTAGAGTGGCTAGTGGGTTCAAACCATCAACTTTTTGGTTAGCAGCTAAAATGCTTAACCACTGTACCACCAGAGCTCCTTTATTTACATATCAAAAACCAAACTAACTGCCATCAAGTTGGATCTGATGCATAGCAACCCCTCCTTGGGTTTCTGGGACAGTATCACTATGGAAGTAGATTGTCCAACCTTTCTTCCGAGGAGTGGCTGATGAGTTTGAACCACCAGCCTGCTGGTTAGCAGTCAAATGCCTCAGGCACTACACCACCAGAGCTCCCTTATTTACATATGCATATTGCCAGATGAGCTTGCTTCTTACCAAAAAGAACAAAGAAATCTTCCTCTGCTTTCGGGCCCTCTGCTCCAATCCCAGCAGGCAAGTGTATGTTTTGAGAAGGTGAGGCAGATGTCAGGAACCGGGAGCACCAGAGACAAGCTCACCAATCAGTTTTCTTGTGTCTAGCACAATGCTTCCTTCACAGATGGTCTATGCTTGTGGCCTCACTGGGAAGGACTCACGTGACTTCCCTTGGCTCCCACTTCCTCTTACTTGGAGCAGCAACAGCAGTATTAACTGAGATCGTGAGTGTGAAATTGTTTTTGCATGCTGTAAATTACTGAGCAATTGTGACTAACGCTCACCTGGTTGTTGTTGTTGTTGTTATATGCCTTCGAGTCAGACCCGACTCATAACGACCCCTCCTTGGGTTTCTGAGGTAGTATCACTACAGAAGTAGATTGCCCAACCTTCCTTCCGAGGAGTGGCTGGTGGGTTTGAACCTCCAGCCTTCTGGTTAGCAGTCAAGTGCCTTA
>NW_006921688.1:5424704-5470681 GCF_000298275.1 Orycteropus afer afer | reverse complement strand
GGCACATAACAACAACAACAACAACAACATGCATAGGAGTCTACTTGACAGCAGTGGGTTTGGTTTGTCCTGTGCCAGCCTCATGATCCCTACTATACCTGAGCCCCTCACTGCAGCCACCATGTCAATCCATCTTGTTGAGGGCCTTTCCCTCTTCCATTGACCCTCTACCTTACCAAGCATGACATCCTTCTCCAGGAAATGGTCCCTTCTGACAACATGACCAAAGTAGGTGAGACAAAGGCTGGCCATTCTCACTTCCAAGGAGTATTCTGGCTACACTTCCTCCAGGACAGATCTGTTAGATCTTTTAGCAGTCCATGGTACTTTCAGCATTCTTTGCCAACACCACAACTCAAAAGTATCAACTCTTCTTCGGTCTTCCTTACTCATTGTCCAGCTCTCACATGCAAATTACGTGATTGAAAATACCATGGCTTGGGTTAGGCGCATTTTAGTCTTCAAGGAGATTATCTTTGCTCTTCAGCACTTGAAGGAGGCCTTTTGCAACAGATTTGCCCAACCCAATGTGTCTTGTGATATCGTAACTGCTGCTTCCAATGGCGTTGATTACAGAACCAAGTAATATGAAGTCTTTGACAGCTTCAATCTTTTCTCCATCTATCATGATGCTGCTTCTTGGTCCAGTTGTGAGGATTTTTCGTTTTCTTTATGTTGAGGTATAATCCATACTGCTGACTATAGTCCTTAATCTTCATCAATAAGTGCTCCAAGTCATCCTGACTTTCAGCAAGCAAAGTTGTGTCATCTGCATATCTCA
This sequence comes from Orycteropus afer afer, assembly GCF_000298275.1. Lineage (NCBI taxonomy): Eukaryota > Metazoa > Chordata > Mammalia > Tubulidentata > Orycteropodidae > Orycteropus > Orycteropus afer. Next base: position 5,469,900 of record NW_006921688.1, on the reverse strand, counting down.
GGTTGTTAATGAGCCTTCCTCCAACCCTGATGCCATGTTCTTCTTCATATAGTACAGCTTCTTGGATTATTTGCTCTGCATACAGATTGAATAAGTATGATGAAAGGATGCAACCCTGATACACTCCCTTCCTGATTTTAAACTATGCAGTATTATATGAAGTATGAATCTAGGAAAATTGAAGATTCAGCTACTTGTACAAAAGGCTGTCATTTGAACAGAACAAAGGCATGATTTAAAATCAGGAGGGGTGTGTGTCAGGGTTGTATCCTTTCACCATACTTATTCAATCTGTATGCTGAGTAAATAAGCTGAGAAGCTGGACTACATGGGAAAAATGTGGCATCAGGATTGGAGGAAGACTCATTAACAACCTGTGATATGCAGATGACACAACCTTGCTTAGTGAAAGCTAAGACAACTTGAAACATTACTGATGAAGATCAAAGACTTCAGGATGGATTACACCTCAACATAAAGAAAACAAAAGTCCTCACAACAAGACCAATAAGCAACATTATGATAAATGGAGAAGATTGAATTTGTGAAGGATTTCATTTTGTTTGGTTCCACAAACAACACCCATGGTAGAAATCAGACAACATATGGCATTGTGCAAATCTGCTGCAAACGACTTCTTTAAAGTGTTAAAGAGCAAAGATGTCACTTTGAGGACTAAAGTACTTGACCCAAGGCATTGTGTTTTCAGTTGCCTTCTGTGCTTGTGAAAGCTGGACATGAATAAGGAAGACTGAAGAAGAACTGATGCCTTTGAATTGTGATGTTGGTGAAGAATACTGAATCTATCATGGGTTGCTAGAAGAACAAACAACAGATCTGTCTTGGCAGAAGTACAGTTGGAACACTCCTTGGAAGAAAGAATGGTGAGACTTCATCTCATGTGCTTTGACCATGTAATGAGCAGGGACCAATCCCTGGAGAAAGGCATCATGCTAGGTAAAGTAGAGAGTCAGCAGGAAATGGGGAGACCTTCATGAGCTGGACTGACTGACATTGTGGCTGTAACAGTGGGCTCAAGCATGGCAAGGATTATGAAGATGGCACAGGACCAGACCGTGTTTTGTTCTGTTGGACACAGGGTAACTATAAGTCAGAAGCTACTCAAGGGCACCTAAGAACAACAACAAGGTCGTGAAAAGCCAGAGGAAGAACTCAAACTATTTTTCTCTGTTTCCTCTAGGAGCACCATAGAATAATGTAGGCTCGAGTCATGCTCAGTCTGTGCAAAGAAGATCAGTCTTCTAATTTTGCGCTCTTAAGGCATCTGAGTGCTAACCAGAAGGTTGGTGGTTCAAAGCCACCAGCCACTCCTCAGAAGGAAGACTGAACAATCTACTTCCATGAAGATTTACCAGCTCAAAAACCCAAAAGGGGTCGCTATGGGTTGGAATCAACTCAATGGCAGTGAATTTGGTTTTTTTGGTGGTTTTTTTTTGGTTTAATATTGGGCAGGTCATGATTGTTTCTGAAAACTCTTCCTCTAATTTCTTTTGGAATAAGAGGAAGAGACTCAGAACTGCAGGGAGGGACAGCAGGCACAGGAAATGGATAAAATAATTTTTAAAATAGGAAAAAAAAAAAAAAAAAAAACCCTCTACAGATAGGAGTCTTCCCAAATCTCAGGTTCATTGAATTTTTATCCTAGTCTTTTTGCCCTGGGTGGTGCAATGGTCAAGTGCTCCACTGCTAGACAAAAGGCTGACAATTCAAACCCACCTAGGACTGCCTTGGAAGAAAGGCCTGGCAACCTGTTTCTGAAAAATCAGTCATTGAAAACCCTGTGGGGTGACCAGGTTTGCTCGTCTGATAGAGCCCGGTGGAACCACTGAGACTATGGCCCCTAGCTGCCCTTCAGGTCACACTTGTGGCTTCCAGCCAAACAAAAGACAGGAATATGAGTTGAACATTTACCTTGTGGAGCTGAGGCCCGAGTCCTAATGCCTCCAGGAAAATCTTTAACCAGAAGCCTTTAGTATGGAGATTAACACGTCCCATGCCTCAGAGCTTTTTATCAGAGATCTGCCTGGCCCCAAAAAGTGTCTCACCCACTTTTGAAGGCTCCAACAGCTCTCACCTCCCCCCGGATTTCACACATATCAAAGAAATCCTCCCGGCCCCAAAAAATCTCTCACTCACCTTTGAAGCCGGGAGATTCCAACCCGCCCTCCAACTTCCCAAACCCCTGTCCTAAAACCCAATTATCTACTCCACCCTATATTTTTTCTATAAAAATGTGATAGTAAGAGAGCACGAGGTCTTTTGCTCAACCTGTTATGTCGGTGAGAGCAGGGACCCTAGCTCGAACTAGCTAATAAACTCTCCTTCTTGCACTTGCATTGTCGTGTGTTGGCAAATTCCTCGCGCCGAACAACTCCTTCATAACCTGGGCTCAACAACCTGAGGTAGATACACTCCTTGGAGAGAACAATCATGGGAGGGAGAATAGAAGGGCTGTTTATGTACAGGGAGACAGCTCAGGGGGCAGGAGTGCATGGAGGGATGAACACAGGGAAGAGGTAACTATTGGGAGGAAGTGGGAGGGGAGATGTTGCATTGTGGGAAATTTCAGTCAATGTCATGAGACAAAGTGTATGTGAACTGTTGTATGGAAAGTGAATTTGCTCTGTAAACTTTCACCCAAATCACAATTTGAAAAAAAAAAAAGAAAGAAAGAAAACCCTGGGGAGTACAGTTCTGCTCTGATACATGTGGGGTCTCCATGAGCAGAGGCCAGTCAGTAGCAACTGGTCTGGTTTTTGTTTCCTTTCTACTGTTTAAAAATACTACTCCCCTCACCCCATCCACATTTCAAATTGAGGCCAAGCTATCATTTGCTCCCAGTTTATGTAATGGCTTTAAAGATCATCTCACACCATGACTCCCAGAATCCTCTCTAAGCTCCAGACTTGTATAACTGGGGCCCCTGAACCTCCACAGGTGGGTGTCTAATAGGCATGCAAACACGACCATAGTCAACCCCCTTTTTTTTTTTTCCTTTTTCTTTTTCAAAAAACCTACTCTTCCTGCTGTCTTCCACAGACAATAGCAGCTTCAGAAAATAGCAGCTCCAGCCAGGGACAGATTACTCAATTAGCAAGGTAACCATAGGCTTACTTATGCTTACTTTCTAATCTGCTGCTGCCAGGTTTGAACCTCTAACCTTTTGGTTAGCAGCTGAGCATTTAACTATTGTACCACCAGGGTACTAATGTGTAGTGAACACTTTCACATGGGTCTCACTATATCAGATAAGCACAGGCTTATTTATGCTTACTTACCAATCTTGCCTATTAGGTACTCTGTCCCTGTCAGGGACTGTAGATTTGAAATGTGGCCTTGCAGAAAGGTGCTGTGTGGTTGAGAGAGAGGTGCCTGCCATATGTAGAAGCAAAATCTCTGATGCAGATTAGTAAGTAAGCACAAGGTAAGCCTGTGCTTAGCTTGCTCAATGAGTGATTTGACACTGAGTCTCTCCTTCTAGTTGATCAGGCCAAAAACCTTGGAGTCATCCTCAACCTCTCTCTCCTCTCTCCTTCGTAGCTCATCTAAAGTCCCATCAGCAAACCCTTTTGTCTCTCTGTTTAGACTCTGATCACTTCTCATCACCTCCTCTGTTCCATCCCTAGCCCAAACCATCATATCCTTAGGCAGCGGTCTCCTACCTGTTCACCTGCCTTTGACCCCTCGTCCATTGTCAGTGCAGGTACATACAGCCCATGTGACCCTTTGGAAACATAAGTTAGGTCATGACACTGTCCAAACTCTCTGGTGGCTTCCCATCTGTCCCAGAATGAAAGCCAAAGTCCTTTAAGGCCCCAGGAGGTTCCCTGGTCTGAACTTCCTCCTTGACCCTCACTCACTCTGTTCCAGCCACCTTGGCATTTTTGCTTGTTTGCCCCCAAATACTCTTGTTATCTCTGTCCTGTCACAGGTGCCTTCAGTGTGGCTCCCTTACCTCATTCACGCCCTTGTCCAAATGTCACCTGCTCTGTAGGCCATTGCTGATCACCCTGTTTAAGCTGTAACCCTAATGTCCTCTAAACCCCTTGCCCCCTTCCCTGCTTTATTTCCCTTCATCACCCTCCTCACTGTCTAACATATATTTTGCTTGTTTCTTGCTCAGTGTCAGTTTCCCCACCAGGCTGTCAGTTCCTTGAGGACAGGGGATGCTTTTCTGTTTTACTGGTTCTTTTATTCCTGGCACTTGTTGTTATGTGCTGTTGAGTCAGACCTGACTCACAGTGACCCCTTCTTGTGTTTCCCAGACGGTATCACTACAGAAGTAGATTGCCCAACCTTCCTCCTGATGACGTGAGATCACTGTTATCTGAAAGCGCAGATCTGGAAACGTGACCGCACTTCTAAGATTGGAAGAGGTTTCCGCTCCTTGCCCTCTGTTCCCACAGAGCAGTCAGCTGAGCCCCACAGCCCTCAGCAAGTGCACAGAGGCCACCAGCAAGGGGGAGGGAGTGTCATGGGGAGGGAATGGGACTATGGTTTTCTCTCCTATGGATTCTCAAAACGTGAGAAGAAGTGATTCAGCATTGAGGATGCCTTTCACACAGACCCTGGGCATATCAGGTTGTTTCACTTCTCACAAACTCAGAGACGAGTTAATAAGCACAACGAGGATGGAGCTGGGCCCTCAAGGGAATGGATGTCTGGCCAACATTGCTTCCCTGCAGAGTGACAGTCTTCGAAGGCCAAGTGGCAATTAACCCTGGGATCTGAAACAGGCCCAGGGAGGAAACAGGCCCTCTGGGAGACTCGGTGCTCTGGTGGAAGGCGGGGCCTGCAGCCAGAGGGTTGCATTGCTGGGGTCTGGGTGGCTCTGAGGGAGCCCCACCTGGCTTGCTCCCACCTTTCTCTTCAAGCTCCCTTCTCATCCTGCCATCCTCCCAGCCACCAGTATGGTCCGCAGTGGTTTTGAGTTTTCTTGCTCATGTGGGGTATATTACTCCATGTTGTGCTGAGTGCATCAACCAACAGCTGTGTTCTGCACTGACACGCAGAGGGTACCCCTGACTAGATCAAAAGGAAACCTCTTTGAAGAAACCACCGAGACACAGAGAGGCCCTTCCACTCTCTCTTTCAGTCATTCATCCAAAGCACTTCCTTTAAATCACAAAGCATAATTCTATGCCCGTAGAAACTGCTGCTGCCCATGTGGGGGTGACGTGGCAGGGCACAGTGGGAGGCTGGAGTTGAGTCACAGAGACAGTTATACCTGAGGTGGCAGGAGGCAAGGACAGGGGCATGAGGGAGCCCTGAGAGCAAGCTCAGTACCCCCGTGGAGAGTGAGCTGGCCGACACTGGGAGGCCGGCCGCAGCTCTGTGAATCTTGCTGTTCATGGGCTTAGAGCTGGTCACAGAAAGCATTATATAAGCTTTTAGCATTTCTTCTTCTCCACTTTCTGTTTTGTTTGTATTTGAGATCTGTAAGTTGAATAATAATTAATGTAGCTGACATTTTTCTAGAAATTTCTTGGGCCAGGTTCTGGGCTAAGTGTTTCACAACAGAATGAAACACTACCTAGTCCTGTGCCAGCTTCACAATCCTTTCTATAACTGAGCCCATTATTGCAGCCACTGTGTCAATCCATCTCACTGAGGGCCTTCTCCTTTTTCTTTGACCCTCCCCTTTACCAGGCATGACATCTTTCTCCAGGGAATGATCCCTTCTGACAACATGACCAAAGTAGATCAGACAGAGTCTGGCCATTCTCACTTCCAAGGAGCGTTCCAGCTGCACTTCTTCCAGGACAGATTTGTTAGTTCTTTGGGCAGTTCATGATACTCTCAGCATTCTTCACCAACACCGCAACTCAAAAACATCAACTCTTCTTAGGTCTTCCTTATTCACTGTGCGGCTCTCACGAGCATATGAGGATTGAAAATACTGTGGCTTGGGTTAGGTGCACCTTAGTCTTCAAAGAGACATCTTGGCTCTTCAGCGCTTGAAAGAGGTCCAGAGAAGTCCCGGGGTATATCTGCAACACACAAATGGCATGAAATGAAGGAAAAGAGGCCACTCCACACCCGGAGGGGGTTTGTTTCAAGTAATATTTTTATCTTCCACAGAATTACAGACTGTGGAAGGACTGTGTGATGTTTGGAAGGAGCTTAACTCTTTTATTACTTGTTTCCTATCCGTAGAAAGAAAGGGAAACAACTATGTACTTGTTATGGGTTGATCTGGGTCCTCTGATAAGATGTTGAAGTCCTAATCCTCACACCTGTGAATGCGACCTTATTTGGAAATAGAGTCTTTGCAGATGTAATTAGTTAAGATGAAGTCATACTTGTGGACCCTAATCCAGTAGGACTGGTGTCCTTTTCAGAGTAGAATGCCATGTGAAAACACTAGAAGAACATCTGAGCCAGAGATCAGAATGATGCTTCTACAGTCCAAGGAATGCCCGGGGCCATCAGAGGCTGGAAGAGGCCAGGAAGGATCTCCTCTTAGAGGCTTCAGAGAGAACATGGCCCTGCTGACTACTTGATTTTGGATTTTGAGCCTCCACAACTCTGAAAGAAGAAATTCCTGTTTTAAGCTCCCCAGTTGGTGGTACTTTCTTACAGCAACTCTAGAAAACTAATACAGTACTATTTTTCTAATTTTTCAAATCCAATTTAGAAAACATTTTTAATTGTACAGAAAATGGTGGAAACTATCCTAATAAGCCTGAGGATAGCTCAGACATTGAAAAGTGAATCTTCATCAAGTGGAGCTGGGTTGGTGGAGTGGGTGATGGACTTTGAACTTGGACCAGGCACCCTCTGTGAGGGCCTCCTTCTCTGACTGAAGCTGGCAGTGCCTGGGCCTTGCATAGGGCCTCCCCTGAGCTTCCTGCCCCTGCAGCCACATCCCCTGGACTTTAACCAAGGAAATGGCCAGTGCAACCACCACCACCACAAACCAACCCAGGGTGGCTGGGGTGACTCGGGAGCAGATACCCCACTGCAGGGCTAGGAAGGGGGAAATTCTGACCCCCTGGGACGATTTAAGGGGCTCCCACTGGGCCCAGAGTTTGTCCATAGGAGGTAGCACTTTGATTTTGTTCAGCTCCGAGGAACCTGTTCCTTTAAGGCTCACCACTCTTTCTATTTTTCCTCCTCAGCTGGGGCTTCACTGGAGCCAAAATCTATGGGCCTCGGTTGCATAAAACACATAACTAGCACCAACGTTCATATTTTACTGTGACAGCCTGTCCATGTATCTACAGTCCCTGCTGGCCCTGGAAGTTTCTAGAAGGCCAGAACTTACATATCTTTTATCTTTGTGACTCCAGTCTCTAACACTATGCCTGACCCATAGTAGTGCCAATGAGTGTTTAACAAAAGAAGAGATTAGCACTACCCTCTAGATGGCCTGAGTAAACATGGAAGCAAGAGCCCCGCCCTGCCTGTGAGCCTCCGGTAAAGAGGAGGCTGGCATGAGTGGCTGATCCTTATAAACCAGACAGTGGGCAATGGGAGTAGAAATGGACAGGTAGATTTCTCCTTCTTGGTTTTGTCCAGAGTACTCCCAACACAGGAAAGATGCCCACCCATAGGGGACGTGACCAGTAAACCTTCGCAGAACAAACTAGGCTGGTTGCTGGGAGACAGATCCTGTGTTTCCAACGGTCCATGTCACTTCTGCTGATTTCACTGAATTCAAAGAGTAAACATAAAGCTGCCCTTTTCCCAAAAACAAAGGCCCCATGACCCTCTAGGTACAGAGTTAACCCCAGGAGCTTATTCAGGTGTTATAGGAAATGAGTTTCTGGGGTACGTCCATTTTTTAAAATTCACCTTCAGATTTTAAGACACTTTTTATAAAGAATTTTATAAGCACAAAGTGCTGTGTCTCCTGCTGCTTACCACTTGGCATGAAGCCTTCTTGCTTAATTAAGGACAATCTGCAGCTATGGCAGATGTATGCATTGGGGACCAAACTTAGAAGTTGTCATCACTCATAGGATCCTCCTGCATGGAAGCTGGCAGCACAAACTGTTTAAACAAAACAAAACCAAAAAAAAAAATCCACACACTTTTGTATTTAGTGCCATGCCACATTTTCTGGGACATTTGCTTGTAGTGAATAAAAAGATGGTGTTATGGATTGAATTGTGTCCCCAAAACTATATGTTGGAAATCCTAACTGCTATATCTGTGGTTAGGAGCTCTGGTAGCATAGTGGCTAAAGCACTTGACAGCTAACCAGAAGGCTGGCGGTTCAAACCCACCAGCCACTCCTCGGAAGGAAGGTTGGGCAATCCTACTTCCGTAGTGATACTGCCTCGGAAACCCAAGGAGGGGTCGCTATGAGTCGGGGCCGACTCGATGGCACATAACAACAACAACAACATATCTGTGGTTAAGGAGCTCTGGTTGGCATAGTGGATAAGGCATCTGGCTGCTAACCAGAAGGTCAAGGGTTCAAACCCACCAGCCACTCTGTGGAAGGAAGATGGGGCAATCTACTTCGGTAAAGATTGACAGCCCCGGAAACCCAGTGGGGGTCTCTCTGAGCTGGAATCAACTGGATGGCAGTGAGTTTTGTTTTTGTTTTTTAGTATCTGTGGTTATAAACCCATTTTGGGAAGAGGTTTTCTGTATTATGTTAATGAGAGAGGGTTAGTGTAGGGTGTGTCTTAAATCAATCTCTTTTGAGATATAAAAGCAGATGTAGCAAGCAAGCACAAATGGAGGGGAAGGGACTTCTAATATGATTGCCAAGCAACCTAGGAATAGACAAGGACCATCCCCTAGAGTGAGCAGAGAGAGAGAGACCTTCCCCTAAAGCCATCACCCTGAATTCCAACTTACAGCCTCCTAATCAAGGAGCTCTGGTGGCACCGTGCCTAAGGCATTTGACTGCTAACCAGAAGGTTGGTGGTTCAGGCCCACTAGCCGCTCTGGGGAAGTATGACTGGGCAATCTACTTCTGGAAAGATTTACTGCCTCAGAAACCCAATGGGGATTGCTATGAGTCAGAATCAATGCAATGACAGTGAGTTATGGTTTTGTTTGGTTTGGATTAGTCTCCTAATCAGTGAGGAAGTAGATTTCTGATGTTAAAGCCACCCAATTGTGGTATTTGTTATAGCAGCAGTAGGTAGCTAAGACAAACAGGTTAGAAACTCTTTTTAAGGTTACAAAATAGAACACAGAAAAAGAAACAGAGCTATCTTAAACATTTTTGAAGAAAGTGATCAGGTAGAGTAGAAAATGCAATTTTAATTTCAGTACCTCAAAAAGTACCAGGTAGAGAGTTTTAAATAATAATATTACAGAGGGTTATGTTTTTGTGTTTTTGAATTATTGTTTGTATTCAGTATAAGGCAATTAGCCTTTTTAAATATGAGATATCTCTGCACATATAGCTACGCAATTCTTTTCTTATCAAATAAATTCAAGCCCAGAATGGCCCCTCTTGGTGCTCAGAGTCAGCTCCTGAAACTTACCATTCAATACATTCACGGTGAGCTAGATTCCATGTAAGTTCTAAGATTGTTTGGAATGAAACAGACGAGGTACCTGCCCTGGTGGCATTTCTGTTCTCTGACAAATAAGCAAGTGAACAAGCAAACATTTAGAGCAGCCAAGATCGTGAAAACAGCTACAGAGAAAAGGAGTTGGGTGATATGATAGAGAGTAAGTGGGAGAAACTTCCGGTTTCTGGTCCTCCATCCCATCCTCGCAAGAAAAAAAAACTAAAAATCAACAGCTCTTCTTAGCTGTACCAAAGAATTGAAGTCACAAGGCAAACCACCACCCAGAAAACTAGACAGGCTGGTACAGAGAATCACTGCTAACTGGGAGCAAAACCACCTCACCAGGACCCAACATGGGGCAGGAAGACATAAAGGATGACTAACGAATCCCTGGAGATAAAGCATGGAGGTGCTTGAGAGAGAAAAATTCCTGGAGGTCCAGCGGGTTTTCGCAGTAAAGCTCCAAGGAAAATAACCAGTTGGAAATAGTACTCTCTTCTCCTTAACAGCAGCGTGCTATCAAGGGTAAGTGCTTTACCTGAGCCAACCAACCTGGGTTTTATCTGAATAGGTGGATGAGGCCACTTCACATAAGGTGATCAGAAAAGACAGCACAGGAACTGAGACCTGAAGATGAAGAATGAATTAGCCAAGAGAAAAGCCAACCAGACAGGAAACGGTGGGTTCAGAAACTCCAAGGCATGAATGGGCTCATGAACCAGAAACAGGAAGGAAGCGATGGCTGGAGCCAGTGAACCAGGCAGAGTCTGGTCTGGTTTGGGAGGTGGTTGGGAAATTGCTTGTTGGTCATCGGTTTGAGTGTATTCTAAGAAAGACCAGAGGCCACGGAAAGATTCAAGAAGGGAAATAACAACTGACACAGTGTTAAAAGAAAGATCATCCTCCTGTTTGTGGTGGTGGTCACATGTGTCTGCACATGTGATAAAATGGCACAGGCCACCACACATATGTGACCACATACATATGCAAGCAAAATCTGAGTCAGTTCTGTGGATTTTACCAATCTCATTGTCCTGAATTGGATATTGTACTAGAGTTGTGCAAGATGCTACCATTGGGAAAAACTGGGTGAAGGGTACAGATGACCTCTTGTACACTTTTTTGTTTTGGTACAATTTCCTGTGGATCTATAATTATTTCAAAGTATTTAAAAAAAAAAAAAAAATCATTCTGACTGCAGTGTGAAGAATGCATGGGAGGATTTTGCAGCAGACCAGGCAAGAGATGGTGGAGTTTGGAATGTTATCAGTGGTGGAAAAAAGGAGATTTTAAATATACTTTAAAATTAGAACAAACAGTCCCTTCCCACGAATTAGATTTTGGGGAAGGGGAAAGTTTTGGTTTAAGCAATTGGATGGATGGTGATAGTGCTCTATGATGTTTTTTATGGAAAAAAGATCATTGGGGAAAAAAATTCCAATTGGCTGTCACTTCCTAAATAATAATAAAAACAAGATTAACATCTTGGAAACAATGTGCCATTAGTAATATTTGGACAAAAAAAAATGTAGAGTATATTTTGGACAGTCGAGGAGTTGAACTGAAGTGAGAAAACCTGGGCTGTAATCAAGATTTTGCTATGAACTGTGTGACCTTGGACAAGTCATCTCATTCTTTAGAGCCTCTGTGTCTTCATCTGAAAAAATAGAGCAAACACCTGAGCTGTGTGTATAGAAATAGTTGAAATGGCAAGTATTTTGTCATATATATTTCACCACAATACAAAATAATAACAATACCAATAAAAATGGACTACATGAAGGATCTCTAAATTCTGGCTTTGGAATCCTGTGAAACATGAGAACAGGAGATACATATGTATAGAGAGAGAAGGGGGTAAATGCAGTCCTTTTCATGTGTTTACTAACTTTAGTCCTTTGAAATAGCACAGTACCATGTGTTTTCTCTGGACACCAATCCTCAGAAGGAAAGTGGCTTTTGATTTTGTAACTCTGCCAACTCTGCATTCTAGGAAGACCCTCCTGTGTCTGTTTCCTCAGCCTCTGCAAGATACCCAGCCATCACGCACGTGGTAATAGGATGTACCACTCACCTCGGAACCCTGTTTCATCTTCTCAGACCTCCATGTATTTGGCCCCAGGATTCGCTAAGAGGCCACAGAGAAGCACGGCTGACTGGGCTGAAACCGAATCTCGGCTGGAAGTCAGCTGACTGGTGCGGTAAGGGTCCACTCGGTACATGGCCCTGCTCACTGTCACTGCAGCTGCCCCATCGGCCTGCACCGCTGCTTTAATTAGACCGTCCGTGCTTCTCACTTCTTTTCCTAAACTCTGTTGTTGTTGTTGTTGGGTGCCGTCGAGCCGGCTCCGACTCCTAGGGACCCTGTGTACAACAGACCGAAGCACTGCCCAGTCCCGTGCCATCTTCACAATCCTCGTTATACCTGAGCCCTTCGCTGCAGCCAGTATGTCAGTCCATCTCATTGAGGGCCTTCTGCTTTTTCATTGATCCTCTACTTTACCAAGCATGACATCCTTTGCCAAGGAACAGTCTCTTCTGACAACATGACTAAAGTAGGTGAGATGAAGTCTGGCCGTTCTCGCTTCCAAAGAACATTCTGGCTGCACTTCCTCCAGGACAGATTTGTTAGTTCTTTTGGCAGTCCATGGTACTTTCAGTGTTCTTTGCCAACCCCACAACTCAAAAGTATCAACTCTTCAGTCTTCCTTATCCATTGTCCAGCTTTCACATGCATATGAGGTGATTGAAAACACCATGGCTTGGGTTAGGCGCATCTGACTGCTAACCAGAAGGCTGGCAGTTCAAACCCACCAGCCACTCCTTGGAAGGAAGGTTGGGCAATCTACTTACGTAACGATACTGCTCGGAAACCCAAGGAGGAATCGCTATGACTCGACAGCAGTGAGTTAGTCTTCAAAGAGACGTTTTGCTCTTCAGCACTTGAAAGAGGTCTTTTGCAGCAGATTTTCCCAGTGCAGTCCAGCACCTGATGTCTTGACTGCTGCTTCCATTGGTGTTGATTGTGGAACCAAGTAATATGAAGTCTTTGACAACTTCAATCTTTTCTCCATTTATTGTGATGCTGCTTATTGGTCCAGATGTGAGGGTTTTTGTTTTATGTTGAGGTATAATCCATACTGCAGAGTATAGTCTTTAATCTTCACCAGTAAGTGCTTCAAATCATCTTCACTTTCAGCAAAGTTGTGTCATCTGTATATTGCAGATTGTTAATAAACTCTAGGGAGGGACATTTCACTGGAGGCTGGATTTTGAGTCCGATTTGATAGACACCCTGCACTTATGAAACTGTAGGTGTTGCCCCTCTGCTTAAACAGCGCTTATGAAGTACAAGAAAATCCCATTGGACAAGACAAGGCCTCCAGGAGGTCACTAGTGAGAATCTTATTGTTGTTAGCTGCCCTCAAGTTGGCCTCTGATTCAAGGCAACACCATGCATAAACAGAACAAGACGCTGCCCAGTCGTGTGCCATCCCCACAATCAGCTGCTGATTGGACTGTTGGGATCTATAGCGTTTTCATTGGCTGATTTTCAGAAGTAGATTGCCAGACCTTTCTTCCTGGTCTTACTTAGTCTGGAAGCTCCTCTGGAACCTGTTCAGCATCATACTAAGACCCAAGCTTCCACTGGCAAATGGGTGGTGACGGCATGAAGTGCATTGCCCGGGAATGGAACCCTCATCTCCCGCATGGAAGTGAGGGTTCTAGCACTAAGCTACCCCTGCCTTCATACAGCAAGAACCCAACTTCTGTATAAAGACCTCAAAGGAATAAAAACATCACCCTAGTACTATATGGGCTCACTCTACCTCACCCTTTGTTCAGCAGACATTTATCAGGGGCCTACTGTCTGATAGGCACATGCAAGGTTGACTAGCATGATGCTGCCATTTTAGGGGGTTTACCAAGGCCACTTGTCCTAGAGAAAGAGAGACACCCTGAAAACTTGGTTCTGGGTACCCCTTCCCCACAAGTAAATCATTTTCAGACCACCCATATTTAGAAGTTCAAGGCACTGCCACCTGAATGACAATGTTATGGGATTAATTATGTCCCCAAAGAAGACATGTGTAAGTCCTAACCTGTGAATTTGACCTTGTTTGGGGAAACAAGATTTTTATTTGCAAATGCTATCTTTCGGTTAAGTTATTGAGGTCTTATCAAAGTAGAGTGGGTCCTAATCTCTTCTGAGTGGTGTCTTACAGAAAGGGAAAACAGGGAGACAGGGTCCCACAGGACTAAAGATGCCATGTGAAGATATAGTAAAGCCAAGGAATACCGAGAAATGCCCAGAGCTAGGGAGCTCTGGTAGCATAGTGGCTAAGGCACTTGACTGCTAACCAGAAGGCTGGCGGTTCAAACCCACCAGCCACTCCTCGGAAGGAAGGTTGGGCAGTCCTACTTCCGTAGTGATACTGTCTCGGAAACCCAAGGAGGGGTCGCTATGAGTCAGGGCTGACTCGATGGCACATAACAGCAACAACAACAAGAAGCAGAAGCTGGAGGAGACAAGGATGGGTCTTCCCAGCACCTTCAGAGAGAGCAGGGCCTTGCTGAAGCCCTGCATTCTAGCCTCCAGAACTGTGAGACAATAAATTTGTGTTCTGTAGAGCCATCTACTTTGTGACATTTTGTTACTACCCCAAAACCAGACTACACTCACTGCCATTGAGTCGGTTCTGACTCACAGAGATCTAGGAAACTAGGACAGACAACACCCAAAACACAGCAACATGTGGAAGGGGGTGGCTCGCAGTTCCAGTAGATAGAAAATCAGAGTCTTTGAAAGAACTAAACCTCAGTTTTTTCAGTTCAAACATTTCCCACTCGTTTGTGCTTTTCAGATATTTTCCATATTAAACACTAGTTTTTTGTCAAGCATGATACTTAAGTCTTTCTGTGGGAAACTGACTTTGATCTCCTGGCAATCCTATGAGAGAGGTGACACAGTTACCCAGCGGGAGGTGAAGCACAGAGAGCTGAAGTAACTTACACAGTAGGAAGGGGCCCAGAGGGGATGCGAATCTGCACCTGGCTCCACGGTCTGTGTGCCTAACCACTAGGCTACGTTGCCACAGGTCACAGAGCTCTGCTGCCTGCAGAGTCATCCCCATATATCAGTCCCCACGTCTGACTCCAGCTCATGTGGTTTCCCAAAACTTAGAGGTGGATGGAATGAAACGCTGGAGCTCGTGGAGTTCAAAAGCTGTGTAGACATGCAAAAGCACTGAAAATATCGGGATGATTGGCCAAGCTAGACTGCAGAAATAGGATTCCATGAAAGAGGCTGCCAGACACAGAGTGTCACCCGAGCAATCCATTACTGAGTGCTTGACTCTAAGTGTGTTGAGCTGGCAAGCAACCAAGAATAACAGGCCTGCCTCTAATCCATCATTTCTGGTGCCAGGATAGTCCAAAGTCTGAGAATCCAGAGTCATCCTCACCATGGAAGCTCAGAAGTCATGGACACTCAACATCATGAGTCATGAGAGAAACGCAAATCAAAACTACAACGAGATTCTTAGCCATGAAGGGTTCATTCACACCCATGAGAGTCACACCTACGAGGTTACTATTAAAAAAAGAAAAAAACGAAAATAGCAAGTGTTCACAAGGAGAAATTGGAACTCTTGTCCATTGTAAAATGGTACGGCAGCTATTCCTCAAAGAGTTAACAGAATTACCATATGACCCGACAATTCCACTCTTAGGTATGTACCCAAAAGATGGGAAAGTAGGGACTCAAGCAGACACATGTACACCAATGTTCATGGCAGCACTATTCGCAATAGCCGGAAGGGGAAACAACTGAAATGTCCGTAAACAATGAATGGATAACAAAGGGGTTTATTCACACAGTGGAATCTTAGTCAGCCATATAAAGAAATGAAGTTCTAATGCATGCTATGGCATGGATGAACCTTGAAAACATGCTAAGTGAAATAAGCTAGACACAGAAGTGAGCCACTTGTATGAAATTTCTAGATTAGGCAAGTGCAAAGAGCCAGCGAGAAGCTGAGTGGTTAGGAGGGACTGAGAGGAGGAAGAGGAGTTGGGAGTTAGGGCTCAATGGACACTGGGTTTCTGTTTGGGTTCATGAAAGTTTTGGAAAGAGGTAGTAGTGATGACTGCACAACATGGTGAATGGCATTAATGCCACCGAGTTACACACTTAGAAACGGTTAAAATGGCAAATTAATTATGTTAAATTAATTTAAAAAGAAAAAAGTCATGGACACTCCCACAGTCTTTTCCAGACGCTGCTGTTTGCTGCTCTCCGCATCATCATTTCCTCCCCAGGCAAGACACACAGACGGGAAGACTGGTCAACTGTCTTCTATAGCATGAAGATTTGAGTCGTTCTGGCCTGGGTATATCTGGAAGGTCCTCCAAACTGGATCAATCTCCACGTGTCAGCACTGGCCAGCGGGTAAGCTGACAGACCTCTTTTTCCCACCAGCCTAGAATGCTTCATTAAGGTGGGGTTCCTAAGAGAGGGAGTTTCTGGAATGAGAGTCCAAGGAACATGAAGTCACTACGGAGGGGCCAGCTCCTGGTGTGGAAGACCTCCCCCCCCACACACATGTACTCTCTTCTGTTCTTCCCAGCCCTGCTGGGTAGGTATGGTCTGCTCAGCGGTGAATTCTCTGGTCTGTGCCAACTCTGACCAACGCTCTGTAAAAGGCGATGACCCGCATCAGGAAAGATGAAATGTATCATGGGTAAAGTCAGAAAGCCTTTTGAAAACAAACATCAGTGACATTCAAATATTTAACTAATATTTAATATTTAACTAAGCAATGGGGTTGTTTATTTCTAGCAGTTTTTTTTTTTTTTTTCCAATAGCAAGCTGGAGAAGCTGATGGTTTGGTTTCTCAGATTTGGCCACGGGGAGCCTGAAGTCTACTAGCCTGCAGCAAAGACTGGGCTGAGGAAGTCTGGGTGGTGGGGGGGAGGGGTCCACGTACATGTACATGCAGGCTTCATTCCTGGTGCAGAGAGGCCCCGTGAGCTGCCTTATATCCCTGAAGGGCTAATACATCCCTGGTCTATGTCCTAATTTTTAAAGCAAGAGAGGAGAGGGGGAAAAAAAAAAAAAGACAATGTCTCAGGAGCAACTTCCTGTAATCATCTTTTGAAATCTTCTGAGTGTCTATTTATAACCAGACCATTGCTCAAAATGCTAGCTGTCTAAAGTTACAAATAAGACACACGTCCTCTCTACCCCCATGCATACTTTACTCTTCTTCTTGTGTGAGTATCATCCTATACACCCAATTATTTGTGTAATAAAACCAAACACCAAACTCACTGCCATCGAGTAGAAATCTGACTCACAGTGACCCCCATTGGGTTTCTGAGGCTGTAAATCTTTACAGAAGTAGATTGTCTGGTCTTCCTTCCACAGAGTGGCTGGTGTGTTTGAACCGCAGATGTCCTGGTTAGCAGCCAAATGCCTTATCCGCTACACCAATGGGAGCTCTGGTAGCATAGTGCCTAAGCACTTGACTGCTAATCAGAAGGCTGGCAGTTCAAACCCACCAGCCACTCCTCAGAAGGAAGGTTGGGTAATCTACTGCCTCGGCAACCCAACTATGAGTCGGGGCCGACTCAATGGCACATAACAACAACAACTACTACTACACCAATGAGTAATACCATATGTTGTTGTCACTAGCTGTCCTTGACTCAGCCCTCGATGCATGATGGCACCATGTACAGTGAATTCAGACTGTTGTCATCCATAGGGTCCTCACTGGCTGATTTTTAAAGCAAATCACTAGGTCTCTCTTGCTAGTCTGTTTCAGTCTGGAAGCAAATTCGCTTTCCATGCAGCAGCTCATACACATTTTGTTTCATGACATTGACTGCAATTCCCCTCGATCTAACAGCTCTCTTCCCACTTCCTCCCTGTAGTTACCTCTTCTCTGTGTCCTTCCCTTCCACCCCCGTACTGCCTCCCCATGCAAACACTGCCTTTCTGTTGTCCCACGATCTATTGCTCCAAGGAGTGTTATCAACCTGATGTAAACATTCACCCCATATGCCTGTCTATTGTTTGGTTGGAAGCCACAGGAGAGAGTTCAGTTCCAGACCTGAGGAGTAACTAGGGGCTATAGTCTCAGGGGTCTCACCATGAAGGTATCTATTTTTAAAAATAGCCAAAGTCTGAAGGCCAGAGGCCAAAAGAGATCTGGCCCAGAAATTCCAATGATCTCATCTCCATCCCTTTCTGAGTAGTGCTAAACAAGAAGGTGCCATGAAAAACAAACTTAACCCTTTTAAGGCCAAGCCCTGGAAGCTCTACTGAAACCTGTTCAGCATCACAGCGAGCCTCAGCTGATAGACAAGTGGTGGCTGCACATGAGGTGCACTGGTGGTAATTGAACCTGGGTCTCCTACAAAGAAGGTAAAAATTCTATCACTGAATCACCACCGCCCTCTAGTGATACTATAGCAATGATATTATTTGGGAATATTGGCATGCATATCAGAAATGCTCAATAGTCCTCCTTCAATAAATATGTGACTTGAGAGATAAACACTGAAGGAACTCTGGTGGCCGGTGTCTAAGGCATTTGACTGCTAACCAGAAAGTTGGTGGTTCAAACCCACCAGCCACTGCATGGAAGGAAGACTGGGCAATCTACTTCCATAAAGATTGACCACCTCAGAAACCCAATGGGGGTCTCTATCAGTCAGAATCAATTCAATGGGCCCCCATAAATACATTCAGAGTGTACCCCAGGTGGGTATCAAGGAGTTGCTCCTCTTTGGTCCTCTCCCCAGTTTCCTCTCCCATGGGCCCTTCCAACTTTCTCCTTTTAGCCCTCCACGCCCCTGACCCCAGGGTTCAGGCTCTGGTCACTTGGCTCTAGTCTGGAGCAGCTGAGTCAGTTCTTCTGTCCTTTGCAGACAGGAAGAGGCCTGTGTGCTTCAAAATGAAACAAACGCTACGTCTCAGAGTCACTTTAATATGTTTTTCTGCCTACAGAGTGTCTGCATCTTCTTTTTCTAAAACAAAAACAATTCCTGCCACAGAGAGAAAATAGGGGTGAGCAGGTGAGAGGATCCCAGGCTGTCATACAAGGAATCAGGCTCATTCTCGATTCTGCAAATAACAATAGGGACTTTATCTTAAGGGTGCCTTAGGCTGGATTCTCTAGGGAAGCAAAGCCAGAGAAGCTCACACATATGAGCTACGTGTGTGTGTGTGCGCGCGCGTGCGCGCACGTGTGTGTTTAGAGAGAGAGAAATGTATCTCAAGGAAATGGCTCACACAGTTGTAGAGGCTGGCAAGTTCAAAGGCTGTGGGTCACACGATAAGCTGCAGGCTTCTCCTGATTCATGCAGCTGCAGGGGCTGATGAACCCAAGATCTGCAGGAGTATAGCAGATTGTGGGCTTCAGAGGATGATGAATCCAAGATCGGCAGGTAAAATGGCACATTGTGGGCTCACAGGCTGCAAGGGCAACAATCCCAAGATCAGCAGGCAATATGGTAGGCCATGGATTCAAGTCCAGGAACTGGGAAATCAGCAGGCAATATGGTAGGCCACGGGTTCAAGTCCAAGAACCAGAAATGATAATAAGCCAGATGCAGGATCAAGATCCAACAGAAAGCCAGAGAAATTTTTCAGCACCCCTGAGGACATTCCCTTCCAACTGATTGGCTGCTCATCATGGAAATGATTATATTATATCAGATCATCTCATCATGGGGATGATTACAACACAAATGTTAAACCACTGAGAATCACAGCCCAGTCAAGTTGACACACAACCTTAACTATTGGCAACTGTGGAAATCAGGAAAATGGGAATCTGGGGAAAGCTGAACCACCAAGAACCAGAACCACAGGTTGGAACAGCAGCTTCATTGAGCATAGAGCCCAGAGTGAGAGCTCAGAGGAGCTTGAAATTCAATGTGGTTCCAGAGGCCAGGTTACCCAGTCCTTGGGGGCAGGAGTGTGTGGATCCTCTACCCTGTGGTGGCCAAGCCCTCAATGCCTTCTCCTTCTGCTGGCACCATCAGATCCCCGCCTCACCTGCCACCCTATGTATCTGTTTCTGCCTCCTTGGCTCCACTCTCTCATCACTCAGCTCACTCAGGCCCCTTCTGGTTGTGGCTAAGACTCTTCAGCCGAATTCACCACCAGTGATGTGACTTCTGCCATTTCACCAAGTCAAACTCCAGATAGAGAAGAAACTCTGATTTTAATCACTTTTCCCCACTTGGTTTTAATTCCAAGGTACCTCTAAGTTGACATTTAGAGTTGACAGCATGCCTTTGAGTCAGGCACTCTCCCCAAGTCCATCATCTTTGAAAAGAGGGCTAGAGGGAACCAGAGGCGTTTCTTGTGGGGCCTAAGAGCACAGCTGTTTTCTTAGGGGAGGGTGTCAGTGTATCAGGCCTACTGAGGCCCAGCCAATCTGATGCAGAGCACATGACTGAGGTGGTCATTGGGAAAGGCACTACGACAGGAGGGAGTGGACAGCCCTGAAGACAAACCACCTACTTCATCAGTTCTTTTTGAGCTTGACCTACATGACCTGGAAACTTCCCCCAGCTGCTTTGAGGAGGCCAACAAGAAACTGAAGCACAATCTTCCCCTTACCACTCTTTATCTGCTCACTACACAAATGTCTTAAAAATAAATAAATAGAAGTTGTTGTTCAGATTCTGGAGGTATCTATTTTTTGGGGGAGGGGGTGAAAGTTTACAGAGCAAATTCATTTTCCGTACAGTAGTTCATACACATTTCGTTTCATAACATTGACTACAAATTCCCCATGATATCTAAGCTCTCTTCCCACTTCCTCCCTGTAGTTACCTCTTCTCTGTGTCCTTCCCTTCCACCCCCCGAGCTGCCTCCCTGCGCAAACACTGCCCTTCTTTTCTCCCACGATCTATTGCTCCAAAGAGTGTATCAACCTAATGTAAACGTTCGCCCCATATGCCTGTCTATTGTTTGGTTGGAAGTCACAGGAGTCCAGTTCCAGAACTGAAGGGTAACTAGGGGCCCTAGTTTCAAGAGTCTCACCATGGAGGTATCTATTTTTAAAAATAGCCAAAGTCTGAAGGCCAGAGGCCAAAAGAAATCTGGCCCAAAAATTCCAATGACCTCATCTCCATCCCTTTCTGAGTAGTCCTAAACAAGAAGGTGCCATGAAAAACAAACTTAACCCTTTTAACGCCAAATTATGTTCTGCTTTGAATTCTTTGTTGAAACCACATGTAATGTGAAAGGCATTTTGAATGAAATTAAAACATCTTTTTGAGGCAATATGGATTTTGATACAATTAGTGGGACACATATGTCAGAGGGGGTCTACGGTACCAGGGTTGGTAAGATGAGGCCCATTTCTTCAGATGGCAACATGCAATAAAAGTGGGCTAGAATCTTCCCACTAAACTCCAGAGGCAGAAAATGTAGGTGGGTATTATATGTCTCATGGGCCACAAAATAAACACAGTCTAGAGGTAAAGTGGAAGGTCAACGAAAAATGGGAAGGCCCTTAATAAGATGGATTGACACGGTGGCTGCAATGATGAGCTCAGATGTAACAAGGATTGTGAGGTTGGCACAGGACCAGGCAATGTTTTGTTCTGTGTACAGAGGGTTGCTATGAGTCAGAGCTGACTTGATGGCATCTAACAACAACAACAGAGGTACAGCCACTTTGCCAGTTTCTACAGTTCTGCTGACATCAGAGACAATAGGACTATCTGACTAGTTACCACTTCAATCTCCAAAAATGACAATCTCCCAAAATCTTATCATGGAATCCTCCAAGTCACTGGGTGGTGCAAACAGTTAAATCCTGGACTACAAGTCAAAAAGTTGGTGGTTCAAACTGACCCAGAGATGCCTTGGGAGACAGGCCTGAAATGTCTGTCTTCTGAAAGATCACAACCTTGAAACCCTATGGAGCAATTCTACTCTGCACACATGGGGTCGCCATGAGTTGTAATCAACTAGATGGCAACTAACAACAGTCAGCCTCATACATGTCACTTGGAAAAAGAAAACTAGATCACCGTCCAGGGTTTCCTCCTCTCCTCCCTCCACTCCACCGGGGTTCTGCAGTGAGAGGCAAAGTCCCCACCCAGAACCAGGCAACCACGACGTTACCAACTCCA
The DNA here is from genome assembly GCF_000298275.1 of Orycteropus afer afer. Lineage (NCBI taxonomy): Eukaryota > Metazoa > Chordata > Mammalia > Tubulidentata > Orycteropodidae > Orycteropus > Orycteropus afer. The sequence continues at coordinate 5,448,232 of NW_006921688.1, read as the reverse complement.
TTAATGGATCAAGTGCCCAGCGACAGCCATTGATTTAAATTTTCTGCCAACATTCTTCCCAGGCCAGAAATTCCTATTTGTCTGCACTTTGCATATAACAACAACAACAACAACAACTGTACTTTGCTGAGGATGACTCTGTCATCAGCATTAATGTCCATTTGAAGTTGGGATGTTGTATTTAACAAAAGCACTTACCCTCCATGAATAAAGAAGAAGGGAGTTGGCTTTTCTCCAGCCATTTATTTAAAAAAAAAAAAAATAGTTAAATGGACAAATATTTTCTTAAGCCTTCCCAGAAATAAGCTTACAGTCCCTGCTGTTGAACAAAATTGCTTGCCCAGGCAGAAAGAGAGGCAGAAAAGCCCACTGAATGTGGGAGAACATACTGTCATATCAATATGAATTTACCAGGTGCCTGATTTCAGCTAGGGGTGGGGTGGGTGTCAGGTATGACTACTGATCTCAAGGAGCATTGCAACATCATGGATAATAACAGCCAGCTCTTACCAACCACCCATGCTGCGCCCATGCCACATGTACTGGGCCCTTATCTTTACAATGAATTTGCAAGACAAACCCAAAACCAAACATACTGCCGTCGAGTTGGATCCCACTCATAGCAACCCCTCCTTGGTTTTCCAAGGTGGTGGTATCACTATGGAAGTAGATTGCCCAACCTTCCTTCCAAAGAGTGGCTGGTGGGTTTGAACCTCCAGCCTTCTGGTTAGCAGTCCAAAGCCTTAGGCAGTACACCACATGCCAAACATATAAACAATGGATAACAACATAAAGAAATGTCTAAAGTTTCAAATACACAGTAAAGAGAGCTAAGTTACTAGTGTCAGGAGGAAGAAGAGGTCAGCTAGTGTGGTCACATGAGGCTTCCAGAAGGCATGACAGTGGGAGAGAAGGAGGAAGGCCATCCAGGTGGGAGCAGGGGAAAAGCACAGGCAAGATTTTGGAGTGGGATTCGTGCTCCGTGAATTGGAGGAAGGAGGACTGGGGGGAGACGGCAGCTGAGGCTATATTGGGGACATGGCTCAGATTGGCTGGGGGAGTAGGGCAGGAAGTTCTTCCACTGGGTTGAAAGGATCTCCCACAATACCCTGTGCATGCCTCTGGGCTAATGGGCTCCCCAAATGTACTGAAGTACCCAGGGCCTCCTTTCTCAGGCCAAGGTTGCCTCCTTTCCCAGGAAGCCTTCTGCAACCCCTCAAATTCATGATACCTCTCCGTTCTCTGACTGCCATACATTCTCATGGTATAGAAAGCCCAATTGATTGTTGTTGTTAACTGTCATTGAGTTAGCCCCAACTCATGGAGATCTATGCACAATGGAGGGAAATGCTGCCCAGGCCTGAGCCACCCCTAGTCTAAGTTGCAGATTGGACCGTTGTGATACATGGGGTTTTCATCAGTTAATTATTGGAAATAGATCTTCTTATTCTGTCTTAGTCTTTCTTCCTAGTCTGTCTTAGTCTGAATTGAACATAAGACTAACATGGTTAGCATCAGAACAATATGCAAGCCCCCACTGACAGATGGGTGATGGCTACACATGAGGTGTATTGTCCAGGAATTAAACCCAGGTCTCCCACATGGAAGGTGAGAATTCTACCACTGAACCACCAATGCCTCCTCTCAAATTATTAGGTGGTAGTTTTTACAGTCATGTGTCACTCTCCAGTACTCATTATGTGCATATTTAGTGTCTCCAATGAGATAGTAAAGTCTTGGAGGTCAGAGGTGTCATTTTACACCCTCCATCGCCTGCTTTCCAACTCTGGCCTTTGCCCAGGATTCAACCCTTGGCCTCTTATCTTCTCCATCTATTGTAGTACCTTGATGTGTTTCTAGGCTCATTTTAATTTACCATTTATTTGTAGATGACTCATAAACCTTTATCTCCAATCCTTCCCTGTCAGCCAAGTTCTACTATGGAATCTCCAGTTATTCACAGGATGGTTTCATGGCTTTGCCTGATCATCACATCAAGTATGTTGATGTTAGGTGCCTTGAGTCAGTTCCAACTCACATCAACCTTATGTAGAAAGAATGAAACATTGCCCAGTCCTGCGCCATCCCATCAGTCATTGCTATGTTTGAGCCCATTGTTGCTGCCCTGTGTCAATTTGTTTCATTGAGGATCTTCCTTTTTCACTGGCCCTCTAGTTTACCAAGCATGATGCCTTTCTCCAGGGAATGGTCCCTCATGTTAATGCCCAAAGTCCATGAGATAAAGTCTTGGCATCCTTGCTTCTAAGGAGCACTCTGCCTTTACTTCTTCCAAGATAGATTTGTTCATTTTTCTGGTAGTCCATGATATATTAGTCCATGATAAGGAGCTCTGGTGGCACAGTGCCTAAGGTATTTGACTGCTAACCAGTAAGTTGGCAGTTCAAACCCACCAGCTACTCTGCAGAAGGAAGATGAGGCAGTCTACTTCTGTAAAGGTTTAACACCTCAGAAACCCAATGGGGGTCGCTATGAGTCAGAATCAACTCAATGGCATTGGGTTTGGGTGTTTTTTAGTATGATGTATTCAATATTCTTTACCAACACACAGTGGTCATTTGAGATGGGGCTTCAGTGACCTAGCAACATAAGTCTGCCTATGGTCCATCTGAGATGCTATCAGAAAGTTTCCAGATTAGCACAACTGCAGGGCGATCTTTGTGAGTTTTGATACTCCTATCAGGGGAAACTACACACTACTCCACTCAGCAGACATCATAAACACCCTGTTCCTCCTCACACTCCTCACCGTCATCTTTAGGTGAAGATTGTGACTCATACCCAACTGGCCTGGGAATGAGTAGAACGCAGTTCCTCCAAAGGCATTACTCATTCACTCAGAGAAGATAAGTCTACAAAAGTCCTTTGAAATTAATTATGAACTAAGACACTTTACAAAAGAATCCAAGCTAATAAACTCAATATACTTTACTCCAAATGCTCAGTATTTTAAAATGAACTCATGTTTTATGGAGCTATCGTCGGCATGTTCATGCTATTTTTAAGCTCTGAGTTTTTTCTTTTTTTAACTTACATTATTTCAAATACAGCATCCATATTAATCAACACTTCCACATCACATTTTAATAGCTATCTCATTCCATTATTTTGAAATACCAGTTTGCTAAGTCGACAAAATACCCTTTAAAATACATTTCCAGCCTGCACATGATGGGGAACGCCATCTGTGCTGGCCTGATGCAGCCCGCCACTGAGGAAATCCTGACACTTCATTTCTCTCTCACAGTCACTGCCACAAATCTTTTTACAGTAGCTGCCTCCGGCTAAATGCCAGATCGCTCCTAGAGAATGGGGTAGAAAGTTAATTTCAAATCCTGCCTTTCACCTGACTCTTTCTTTTGGAAGCTCAGCCCAGGCAATTTTACCGCTACGAAAAGGAAGTCAGGCTGTTCACTGGATTTTTATTTTTATGTCCACCCACCTCCTTTTGTGATAAAAGGTAGATTAGAAATCAGACATGGGAGTCATTTTCTTCATTGGTCCCTGCAATGTGGGAACACATTAGTATTCTTGGGAAATAGATGGAGGCTCCATTCCTGAACATGGTCAGAAGGAGTCCAGGGAATGCTCCAAAGATTAAGGGTTGCTCTTCACACACTGAGTTCATCTGAACTCCACGTACTCCATGAAGAAGTAGTATTCAAACCACCTGGGAACAAGCCAAGAGGTATCAACTGAAAGTGAACACTGAAGAGGCATCTGAACAAAGTAACCACAAGGAATCTATGCTAAATATGTGCTGAGTTCGAGGCTCTGGGAATGCAGTATACTTACTCCTCACTTATCAACTATCTTGTTATCTGACTTTCACAATTACAATAGTAAGAAATCCACTATCTGACAAATTTGCACACTAACAACATGCAATGGATGCCAAAGTGTGAGGTGAGAGTGACACTGGCTGTGATGGTTAAGGTTCTGTGTCAACTTGGCTGGATCATGATCTCAGTGGTTTGGCAGTTATGTAATAATGTGGTCATCCTCCATTTTTGAATAATGCTGATTTTCACATAAGGACTTGGCCTTTTGAAACTAACCGCGTCGATAAGTGAGGAGTGGATGTAGTAAATCTCAGAGTCCAGGTTTTCAGTGTCTAAGGGGGAAACTTCATAGGCATGGTGAAAACTGGACAGTGAATAAGGAAGAGCAAAAAAGAGTTGGTGCCTTTGAATTATGGTGTTGGTGAAGAATGCTGAAAGTACCATGGACTGCCAGAAGAATGAACAAATCTGTCCCAGAAGAAGTGCAGCTAGAACGTTCCTCAGAAATGAGAATGGCCAGACTTTGTCTCACCTACTTTGGTCATGTTGTTAGAAGGGACCATTCCCTGGAGAAGGATATCATGCTTGGTAAAGTGGAGGGTCAGCCAAGAAGTGAAAGATTATCAACAAGATGGATTAACACACTGGCTGTGAGGACGGGCTCAAGTATAGCAAGGATTGTGAGGATGACACACTACCAGGCAGTGTTTCGTTCTGTTGTACATAGGGTTTCTATAAGTTGGAGCTGACTTGACAGCACCTAGCAACAACAACAACAAGGGGGAGACCTACCCTCAGAAGAAATACAGCCAAAATATTCCTTGGGAGCAAGGAAGGCAAGACTTTGGTTCACTCACTTTGGACACATCATCAGGAGAGACCAATTGCTAAAAACGTACATGATGTTGGTAAAATAGGGGGCCAATGAAAGTGAGGGAAACCGTCAGTGAGAAAGACGGACATAACTGACACAACAATGGATTTGAACATGGCAATGATCCTGGAGATGGTATAGGACCAGGCACTGTTTCACACTGTTATGTGTAAGGTTGTCGTCAGTCTAAGCTGACTGGACAGGAATTAACAACCACCACCAAGGGGGAGGCAGGAGCGACTGCATATGGAGCAGTAGTAAACACCACAGTGAAGTGTTTACTATGCACGGAGGGAGTTGCAATGGCTGATTGCTGTCCCGGCATCTACCCCTGCCCCTCATCTATCACCCCGATAACTTGGGGATTCATGCTTCCTGTTCCTAGCTACGCAGGTGGGTGTAATTGATCCCAGCCCTAGCTCCCAGGAGGGGGAGAAGCCTGGGTTGATTATGCTAATTAGGTAGTTAGTATATCTCATTTTCTTGGCCTTAGTGATTGGTCAGTGATAGACATATGGCCCAAATGGTCAGTATGACAAGAGGAGATTTGCAGGGGCTTCTGGGAAGAAAAAAAAAACTGTTCTTCTACAGAACCCACTGAAAGAAGAGCTCTCTTCCACTTTGGATATGACAAGGACTGAGGTGTTTGCAGGAGCTGCCAGCAGCCATCTTATGTCCACCTGAGAATGGGTCAACGTCAAGGAAGCAGAGTCAACAGAAGAGAAATTGAGACCAGATCACACCACATGAGCTCGGAACCCAGCCAGACCTTAGGCCAGGCCTAGGAATGGACTTTTCAGTTACAAAACAAGTTCATTCGCTTTAGTATTTAAGACTATTTCACTGGACATTTTCTCTTATTTAGAAATAGAACATGATTGTTGTTTAGTTGGGAAAATTGGCAGGCAAACACCTAGCTCTAATATGGTATGACAAGTGCATAAGCCTGTATAGAAACCCAGCAAAGAAAATGATTCATTCTGACTCCAAGGGGAGGGTTTATTCTCTGTCAAGAGAGAACGAGGAGTCACAGGGTAGAGTATTCCCTAGTCTATCGCCTTCATAATCAATTAGAATGGCTGCACGAGAAAGGCCCTCAGAGCCATGTAGCTGCCATTGTGCAGAGAAGACAGCAGAGGACCAGGCAGGGTGTCACTTGCCTGAGGTCATGGAATTATATGACAAAGTTGAGATGGGGATGGACACCTCATTTTTAAAATGATTTCCCTCATTTTAATCCAACAGGTTTTAAAGAAATTTATCTATAAATTAAAATAGAGTAGTTCGTTCTGTGTCTGTTATGGATTGAATTATGTCCCCAAAAAATATGTATTGTAAATTGTAGCCTCTATGCCTGTGGTTATAACCCCATTTGAGAATAGGTTGTCTTTGTTACAGTGGTGAAGCAGCATTAGTGTAGTGGTATCTTGAGTTAATCTCTTTTCAGATTAGAGATTAAACAATGGAGCAGAGCAGGGATGGGGAAGAGAGATACCAAGCCACATGAAGATTGCCCCCAGGAGCAGAAGCTCAGAAGAGACAAGGACCTTCTTCCAGAGCCGGAAAGAGAGAAAGTCTTCCTCTAGGGCTGGCACCCTGAATTCGGACTTCTAGCCTCCTAAACTGTGAGAAAATAAATTTCTGTTCATTAAACCCAGGGCTTTAACAAACAAATTCATTTTCTAATGGTTCTGGAGGCTAAAAGTCTGAATCGGGTTCTTGGCCATGTGGATTCTTCCTTGCTGGTAGTCTGGGTGTGTCTTGGTTCCTAGGCTTACAGGGGTCCTCATATGGCATCTGTCCTCCCCAGTGTGTGCTTGTCTATGTCTTCATTCTGCTCTTTTTATAACTCAAAAGTGACTAGGTTTAGGGCACACGTATCATGACTCACCCCACCTGATATGGTCTCATTAATATAACATTAGAGTGTATCATGGAAGGTGATTACATTACATTACACCCATAAATATAGGGGTTAAGATTCCACCATATAGTTTGGGGAACAGAATTCAATCCATAACATTATGTTTATATTATTACTGCCCACTTCATTTAATAAGCTCTAAATCAAGTTTTTTTCTTTAGTTACATTGGTCTTTTTTGCTAATGTAGATGAGAGGCCTATGGACATCTTGTACTGCATAAACACACTTGTCTTAGAGAAGAGCTTCAGGTTACACTGAATTCTGTTGTACTGCTGTTGTTAGGCTCTCTCATATTTGAAAAAGCAGAGGAGGAAGTCTCAGATCCGAGGGTAGGGAAAATGGAGATTCTTATAGCATTGTGAAGCCATAAACAGAAGGATGGTCTGTGTCTTGGAATTCAACTTGGAAGAGGCAACATGTACTAGGGGAAAATGGATGGGAGCACTCACAAAAGAGTGAATCTGAGCCAATAGAAAATGTGTCTCACATTCTTAGCTGGGGGGGTGGTGGGAACACCAGAGCAGGGGAGGGTTTCCAGAAGTAATGGTCCATCACCAGTGCCTAGTAAGCATTAATAATGTTCCCAACATTCATTATGCTCTTCTTTGCAAGGAGAAGAAAGGAAGAGGAGAAAGAAACAACCTCTAGGATAGTATTTTCCACATCACAGAAGATGAGATGATAATGATAAGAAAGAGAAATGGAGGAACTCAGTTTAAAAAAAAAAAAAAAAGGAGTCCCCCCAAATTTGGAATTAATGAAAATAGGTAAAAATTTATATGTATCGCCTAGAGAAAGTTGATCAAGGCTGGGAGAAATGCACACACACCTCTCCCCAACAAAAAGAGTTCATACCTGTTTGCTTCAATATTTTCTTCAAATTAGAACATTTTTTACTCAGCAAATGAAGAGTGGAAAAGTTTTAGAAGGAAATGGAAGGTTTAAGGACGCATACACTCAAAAATCTTCACTATGGAAGTAGATTGCCCAACCTTCCTTGTGAGGAGTGGCTGGTGGGTTTGAACTGCCTGCCTTCTGGTTAGCAGCCAAGTGCCTTAGGCACTATGCCACCAGAGCTCCCATAGTAAGATAAGAGATAAAGGCCCAGCCTAGCTGGCCAGCAACTAGTAAATCTGCTTAATGACTAGAGGTCTGCTATCCTCCCCCATCTCTATAGTCTCAGAATTAAATGTCTCAGAACATCTGAGATCCATTTGGAGACCACGATCTGAGCTGGTGGGGGATTATGGACTGAATATTTAGAATGGTGTCTTCAGGATGAGTCCCCAGTGATCTATAATGTTTCTTAAAAACAAAAGAAAACTGTTACTGGATTCATAAATTCCAGGCAGAAATAGGCAAGCCTTTGGGAGAAGAGTTATATTTTCTAATGTTCCAGGTCACTTTGCATTTAAAGAAGATGCTCATGGTGTGGCCTGATGTATATGCAAATATGGAAGGAAGAGCTGATGAAGCCCCCACCCCTACTCCATCTTATTTGGGTTGGATAACACCACACTGAGAACCTTAGTTTCTGGCTCCATTTCCTCAGGTGTCAGCTTTAGTGATGAAGAAAATGAAAACTCTGCCTAAGTGACTTATGATCAAAGCTGGGTACATTACTTAAACATCTTCTCTTAGCCATAGAATTAGGAGTTTTTGACCCCAAACTTCCATCAGACTTCAGATAAAGAATTAAACCCCTTCTGGGCCAAATTCTGTCAAAAAGCAGATGAGAGGAAGATGCGATTATGAGTTTTAAAACTTTTGTTAAAATCAGTATTTTTGTTTCCTCTCATGATACAAAGTATGTAAATCCTAGTGATGATAGGCATGTAAACCAGTTGCCATGGAGTTGATTCCAACTCACAGCCACCCTGTGTGTATCAAAATAGAATTGTACCCCATAGGGTTCCAATGGCTGATTTTTTAGACATAGGTCATAGACCTTTCTTCTGAGGTGCCTCTGCGTAGAATCAAATCCCCAAACTTTTGATTAGCAGTCAAGCACATTAACCATTTGTACCACCCAAGGATCCCACCAGGTAGGTAATAATATGTAATAACGCTTCTGGGAGCATGGATCCAGCAAGGCAAGAATCATGAACACAGGGAACTGACACTCTTAGTGTTGGAGAGACAATAGGAAATGGTGGAGACTGTGGCAAAGTGGGAAAGGATACACCTCATCTAAAGAACACTGCAAATGCCTGGCTTAAGCTCACCATTGCCACGTGGGAAGGTGGGCCCATGTGGCCAGATTGCCCAATAATTTTTCAAGAGTACCCCAAAATCAGACATTTTATGCAAATCTCTTTGATCTGGAAATACTGCTCATATTTTAAAAACATCATTGTGCTGCCCAAATATATCTGCAGGTTGGTTGGATTTGACTCTAGACCACCAGTTTGACATTCCTGCTATATTCAGCCAATATAGCCAGATTGGCAGGAAAGTACACATTCCATCCAATTTTGGAAATATTGAATAGATCTGGTGCAAGTGCCTAGAGAAAAGATCAGAAAACTTTTTCTTAGAGGGCCAAGCAGTAAACTCTAGGCTTTGTGGGCCATACAGTTTCATTGCAACTGCTCAACTCTGTAACCAGAAAGCAGACAGATAATTTGTAAACTAATGAGTGTGGCTGTGTTTCAATAAAACTTTATTTTTGAAAACTGGCTACTTGCCTGCAGGCCATAGTTTGCCTATCCTGTAAAACTTTGACATTTATTTTACTTGTCTGGTTTATCTCATTTGAGAAAGATAAGTCTATTTTTAATTGTTTAAATGGAAATTCATTGTGACATTAATCTTTCAGAGATAGCCTGACCCTGTAAGTGCCAAGTTGTTATACTATATCACACATGCAGTACCATGAAAGGCAAGGCTGGCCCCTCAGTGCTCCAGCTGACCTGCCACCGTCGGTCCAGCACCAACAGCTTGGAGAGCTTCACCAATAGCTCAGAGACCAGCTCAATAGCAGTGGGGCTCTGCCTGTTTCCTGGGCTAAAAGAGTTTCACACAAAGACAATGGTGCCGAGCATCCCATATTACCGGGCTGCTCTTGGCAAACACCACTAACCCAGCAGCTAAATTTAGCACAGCCCTGCCTGTGGGATCACACAGAACTCTCACCCAGTAATTGCATCAGCAACACTTCCCCTCTGCTTCCTGGTGACTTTCCCTGTGTCGATGAAACCCAGACTCTCACTCACAAGAAACCTGCTGCAGTTGGCCTTTGTTCTCTGTCCCCAGAGATGCTGAAGCCTCTAGTTTATGCTAGCCAGTCTCCCACTGCCCAGGGAAGACCCCAGTGCACACAAGAATGGGATGAATGCTTGGACTGCAGAGGAATCAGATGCTCCTAGCTTTGCCCAATAAAGAGCTGGATGGAAGACTAAATCAATAGCACACATAAAAACATGACCTCAGTCAGGAATAGGAGAAGGAAATGGAATGGGTGGCTAAGCATCTTTATGAACAACCACTTCCCTTGCCATGAAACTGGGAGAACAGGATGGTACCCACTGCCATTATTGAACCATTTGATCAAAGAATTTAGAGAAGAATATGGATCAAAAGGAGGAAAATGTAAAACAGACTTTCAGATTCCAGGCTGTCTGAAGTCATTGTGACTGGATGAACCTTGGGATAATCTTTAAGACTGAAACCAAAAATATCCCCTAACGTATTCTTTAAACCAAACAATACAAAACAAAAAACCAAACCCACTACTATTGAGTCCATTCTGACTCATAGCCACCCCCACCGGTTTTCTGAGGTAGTAAATCTTTACAGAAGTGGATTGCCCAGTCTTCCTTCTGCGGAGTGGCTGGCGGGTTTGAACCACCAGCCTTCTGGGTAGCAGTCAGATGCCTCAGGCACTATAGGTTAACATAATTAGTAAGGAAGTCTGCCTTAAGCATTGTGCTCTTTTAAAGAATTATCTCTATGGGATCCTATTGACAACACCAGCTGGGAAGTTCAGGTGGTAAGCATAGGGGCAGTGAGTTTATGTTAATGGGAGAAGAACAGTTCCAGAAAGGAGGGGGAGAATGGTTGCACAACTTGAAGAATATAACCACTGCCACTGGATTATACATGTTGGAATTGTTGAATTGCTATATGCTTTGCTGTGTACATTTTCAACAACAATTTAGAAAAACAAAGGATGACCTCAAACAAAGGCTTGTAAGGGATATCAGCTTGAGGGTAAGAGGTGAGATGTGGATGGAATCTGGGGGAAAAGGCCATTTAAAGCCCTGTCCACCCTGCAGACACAACTAAAGGGCCCCTCAGGCCCTCTGCCTGCAACTGCATATACTGACGTCTTTCTCTCTTCATCAAGCCATCCAGAGTCCTGACACACAAACCACCCAGAAAAGCAAGGGCTGCTTGTGAATGACTCAGTTTTGTAAGTGCTTTGGTTTCACATATTTTCTATTCTTCTGGCTCAGACTTTCAAAAGCAAGTTACCAATTCATGCTATTCATTGTCAAGACTGATTTGACATAAAGACATCTTAATGCAATTCTGAGAAGCCGACATGAATATGTCAGCTGTTGTTAGTTGCCGTTGAGTTGGCCCTGACTTCATGGTGACCCCATGGACAACAGAACAAAACATTGCCCAGTCTCGCATCATCTTCATGACTGTCCACATGTTTGAGTTCATATGCTGCATCTATTGTCTTGCCTTCCAAACTTGGGGATGCATTTTCCAACACTACATCAAAAAATGCTCGGTTGTGATCCATAGGGCTTTCGCTGGCTGATTTTCTGAGGTGATGATCAGGTCTTTCATCCTAGTTTCTTAGTCTGGAAGCCCCGTTGAAACCTGTCCACCAAGAGTGACTCTGATGGTATTTGAAACATGGTACCATAGTCTCCAGCATCACAGCAATGCACAAGGCACCCCAGTAGACAACTGACAAGAGAGGTAGTGGGATATGTCAAGGAAGTCCATCAAAGTCTCCTCATTGGCCTGTAACCCCGGCTTCAGCCCATGTGAAGGCTTCAAAGACCTGGGAAAAGTGAAAATATGGATTGTCCACACAGCAACCAGACCATGTCGGGGGTCTGAGGTTGCCTGAAACCTCCATGGGTCTGCGAAGAGGAAAGAATGTCCATCGGCTTTCCAGGAGGTGACAGGAGGAATAGCTTCCAGGCGGGACAACTGCACAAAGTAGCTGGTCTCCCTGAGCCAAAGACTTTTTGCACAAATTGTTTATTCCTTTAGAAGTGCTTGGCAGAGCTAGCAGGCTTCTACAGTGTCCCATGTCATGACTCTTGGTAGAGCAGTCAGGGCCCACAGGATACATGGAAGGATAATCCATTAGTGGCCTAAACAATCTCTTCCATCTCCTTGCCCGTGGGCCTGCTGATCAGAGGTTCCTTCTAACTGTGCCTCCCTCTGAGTGGGTCAGTCCTGCCTTTCACTGGGCACATTGCAATGAAGCAGCTTATTGTCTTCTAAACCCTCACTTGACTATCTCTGGTAGTATACTGGAGAGGGAGTCCCCAGGTGGTACAAAAAATTAATGTGTTCAGCTGCTAATGGAAAGATCGGAGGTCCCGGAACACCTAGAGCTGCATTCGAAGAAAGGCCTAGTGATCTACTTCCAAAACACCAGTCATTGAAAACGCTATGGAGTACAGTTCTCTGACACGTATGAGGTCTCCATGAGTCGGAGTTGACTTGACAGCAGCTGGTTTTCATACTGGAGAGAGAGCACTGGCCTAGAGTCAGAAAATGTGAGTTCCAGCATCAGGCATGCCATGTGGTGCTTCCATGATCTTGGGACTTCAATTAACCTCTCAAATCTTGGTTTCTTAACCTACAAGATCATAGTATTGGAGAGGATCATCCCCTAAGTTCCTTTAGAAAAGTTCTTTTTCTGTTAGGAAAATCCTGCAAACATTTTATGATGGGGGCCTGTGCGTTATGTTACTCCAGAGTACCCAGGTATGTGTCTAGTATGCAAAGGCTGGAATATGTGGGAATTCATGGACAATGAGAAACATCCATTCAAAATAGCTTCTCTGTTCAAGAGCAGTTTGCACTGAACCGTTTCTCTCACAGTGACTTACACATGACTCAGCGGACACTCCAGCCTGTAACTGGTTGTGAGCAGTAGAGGAAATAGGTCACTCTCAAAGGCTCATCATTGTGTTGGAGGCCTATCCTCACACTCAATATTCCCTTCATCAAATTGTAAAGCTTCTTCCTCAGGTGTGGGCCCACTCTTCTAAACTAGGCCTCTTGGTCCCCAGGAGGACCGTAGCTCAGCAGCTGGGTGCTCTCTGGGACTTTCCAACCTAAACCCATTTCATCTTCCCCCTCAGGTGCTGCCTAGGGTCCCCTGCTCACTCCCTAGGAGTTTGCCAGCCTCCTTTCTTTCCTCAAACGTGTCATGTTGAGACCCACTCTGCCATTTGACAAGAATGACCCAGGAAACCACAGCTTAGAAGGCTTTGTTTCAGCATCAAGGCCCATCAATGACGCAGGTCTACCAATCACAGACTCATTGCCAGAATATTTTCTGGAGGATGATTTAATTCTTTACTCTTTCTCCTTAATTTGTAATTTGAAATATGGTATGACATTCTCCCGCTACCCCTGCCTCAATATTGTTGTTGTTAGGTGCTGTCCATTCAGTTCAGACTCATAGTGACCCTGTGTACAGCAGAACAAAAGACTGCCCAGTCCTGCACATCTTCACATCCATTTCTGTGTTTGAGCCCATTGTTACAGCCACTGTGTCAGTCTATCTCATTGAGGGTCTTCCTCTGTTTCCCTGATCCTTTCCTTTACCATGCATGATGTCCTTCTCCAGGGACTGGTCTTTCCTGATAAGGTCCAAAGTAGCTGAGATGAAGCCATGCCATCCTCACTTCTAAGGAGCATTCTGGCTGTACTTCTTACAAGACAGATTTACTCATTCTTCTGGCAGTCTATGGTACAGTCAATATTCTTCACCAACAGCATAATTCAAATGCATCAAATCTTCAGCCTTCCTTATTCATTTTCTAGCTTTCACAAGCATTTGAGGCAATTGAAAATATCACGACTTGGGTCAGGTGCACCTTAGTCTTCAAAGAGACATCTTTTCTTTTCAATACTTTGAAGAGATCTTTTGCTGAAGATTTGCCAACTGCAATATGGCATTTGAGTTCTTGATTGCTGCTTCCATGAGTTGCCTGAAAGCTCCATGGGTCTGCAAAGAGGGAAGAATGCCCATGGGATCTCCAGGAGGTTTCAGGAGGAATTATGGATTGTGGATCCAAGTAAAATGAAACCCTTGACAACTTCAATCTTTTTGCCATTTATCATAAGATTGCTTATTGAGAATTTTTGTTTTCCTTATGTTGAGGTGTGATCCATACTGAAGGCTATAGTCTTTGATCTACATCAATAAGTAGTTCTAGTCTCCTTCACTTTCAGCAAGTAAGGTTGTGTTTCTGTATATCAGATTGTTGATGAGTCTTACTCCAATTTGGATACAGTGTTCTCTTTCATACTGTCCAGTTTCTTGGATTAGTTGCTCAGCATACAGTTGGAATAAGTGTGATGAAAGAATACAACCCTGATGCACACCATTCCTGATTTTAAACCCCTCAGTATCCCCCGTTCTCTTTGCATGACTGTCTCTTGGTCTGTGTTCAGGTTCCTCTGAGCATAATGAAGTGTTCTAGAATTCCCATTTTTTACATGCTTTGTTATGATCCACACAGGTTTTGCACAGTCAATAAAACATAGGTAAACATCTTTCTGGTATTCTCTGCTCTCAGCCAAGATTCTTTTGACATCAGCAATGATATCCTGCATTCCTCATCCTCTTCTGAATCCAGCTTGAATTTCTGGCAGTTCCCTGTTGATGTACTGCTGCCATCATTTTTAAACTGTCTTCAGCAAAACCTTACTGGTGCGTGATAGTAATGATATTGTCGCAAAGTATGTACCCAGTAAATATTTCAAGATTGCTTGGTTTTGTATATCCTGGTGCTATTTTGTTTGTTTGGTTATTTATTTATTTATTATATATTTGTGACATGTGTTAACATTTATGTGATAAATTCCTGGGAGTGGGGATCTTAGGTCATAGGGTATAATCATTTTTATTTGAACAGATTGCTTCCACAAATCATCAACATTTTGCTCCTCATAAAACTCTTTGTATAAATATATTTGGCTTCTGTATTGTTTATCATTTTCCCAAAAAATATTCTGCTTGCTGACTTGTTATGCTATATTTTGTCATAATAATTTTTAAATTTATGCACCTACATTTTTCTTTTATTGCTTCTGAAATTCCTCTCTTGATTAAGAGGGCATCCCTAGCCCATAGGTTATTCATGTAGTCATGCAGCTTCTGCTGCAAAATTTGTTTGTTGTATGGTTTACATAGCAAGAAACTAAGGCCTCCTTCCAACAGACAGAAAAAGACTGAGGCTCTTGCCAACAGCCATCGAGGGAGCCATCTTGAAATCAGGTCTTTCAGCCCCAGGAAAGCCTTCAGATGGCTGGACTCCAGGTCATCTTGACTGAAACTCATGAGAGACCCTGAAGTACACCCACCCAGCTAAGTCATGCAGAAACTGAGTGAGACAATAAATGACTATTGTTGTTCAAGCAATAAGTAATGTTCTAGTCACTAAGTTTAGTACAATTTGTTATGCAACAAGTGATAACAAATGCATTGATTAAACATTTAAGAGAGTTAGAGTCTGAATCCCAGCTCTTGAATCTTGCATGTTGCCTAGAGATGTGGCTGTTGATAGTAATTCCTTCAGCAGGATATGAAATACTTCTGTGAAGGAGATGGTCAGATACTCCAAGTGAGAGCCCTGGAGCCCGTGGGGGGTGGGGGAAGGGATAGGATACTTGGCTGTCCCCACCCGTTAGTACTTTCTTTTGAGGAAAGCTAAATTCCAGAGCATTCATCCAGGAGTCCCTGGCAAACACATTCTTGCTCCTGAGACACTGGATCTCTGACCTCTGCTATCAGATATTTAAAATTTCCTGCGCAGATGCTTGCAAGTGATAAGAAAACCTGGCCTAAGACAGCAGTTACAGTCTTCACCATCCCTCCAAGGACTGAGGTAATTTTTTCTCCACCTCACTGTCTGTTACCCACAAAGCAGATCAAACTGTGGCTTCAACAGAGAGAAGAAAAGCAGAGATATATCAAAACATGCCTTCTCACAACATGTCAAGGGAAATACTCGGAATTTATTCTCTTAAGGATCTCCATGAGGAAAAGAAAAAACATTGTTTTCTTTCACACAGCAATGAGTGTGAACCATATTGAATTATGATAGCAGGAAGGGGTCAGAACAGACTCCAGTGAAAGCAGTATTAGTGTGAGGGAACAGTTTTTTTTTTCTAGGCATGTTGTGTGACATTTTGAATACAGTAGCTGAAGATGCTGTTCCAGCACTCTTACCCTGTCCCATTGGAACTAGCCCCAGGGCTCTACTCCAAGCACCCAGAATGTACTGTGTGGTATCTTTGCTACTGGCATTCAGAGATGCTGGAGAAAAGGACATCCCTCTACAAACAGCATCTTCTAGTGCCTCTTGGGAAATTTAAAAAAAAAAAAAAAAAAAAAACCTTGGAGAGAGATTTGCTTAATAACCAGCGATATGAAGTTAACACTCATCTCAAATCACTTTAAATGACCAGCAGGGCCAAGGAGAATGGAAACTTAGATAATATAAATTACCCCTAGGGACAGAGCCTAGGGGTCTGTGTTGTAGATCATACCAACCTATCCTTGCTGGAAGGACCCTCACATTTTTTTTCACAGAGCTCCAGACTCACTGTAAACAGATTTGCCCTCACTGGAAAGGTGTGAGTGCAAGAAGGTGAAAAACAATGAACTAATAAAAACTAAAGCCAAAGATTTACGAGAACAATCAGTGCACTAGCGTCTTCCCTGGGATGTAGTACTTTCTCCGCTGCAGAAGCACAGAAGCCAAGGCAAAGCTTCTGACTTCGGGAAGAGCCAACCCTTCGCCAGTTTGTAGCAGCACTATGATGCCTGTAGAAGCCGCATACTCCGGGCTCTCTCAGTGCTAAGCCTCTACCCAAGCACCTCCATCACCCAGGACAGCCATTTCCTGTTTGTCAGCTTCGTCAAGGTCCAGTTCTTCCCAGACTCCCCTGTGACTCCTCTCCTGTCACCTGCAGGTTCCCCCTGTTCTACACATGTGCTCAGCACATCCCTCAACAGAACGACTCTCCTCTGCACTTTGAAGGTTCACACATCATCTCCTCTCAGTTCAAGGAACTCTCCTTTATGTTCCCCGAGGGAGGCTTTTCTGGTCTGGGTCATCTTGGATGGAGCTGGATACTCTGTGTGGCCTCACTCCCACTTCTGGAGCCTCAGCTTAGGTGCTGGGACCCTCATCTTCCAGGAGACCAGCCTAGCCTTGTTCACATGGTGGTAGATGGACTTGTAGCACAAGACAGAGAAGGACCCAATGCCCAGGCATTTTTCAAGTCTCCACTATGATGCATTTGCTATTGTCCCATTGGTCAAACAAGTCACATGGCTAAGCCAAGCATCAACACGGGAAAGCACCACACAATCATGTGTATGAAGGACATGAGCAAACTGGGGACCACTATAGGGATTGTGTCTCCTATTTCAGTGTCTCTCATGGTCCTCAAGGATCTCTTTTATGAATGGGTAAATCTAGTTAGATTCATAACACGAGTAAATATGACTAATTGTTAGAATGCCCATTCAACACCTCAACCATTGAGATACACAAATGGATATCTCAATACCCATTCAGCTCTTTCAACAAATAGATGCTGTATTGAAGGCACTCACTCATCTATGCCAAGAGATTTAGAAGACAGCTACCTGGCCAACTGACTGGAAGAGATCCTTATTTGTACCCATTCCAAAGAAAGGTGATCCCACAGAATATGGAGATTATTGAATAATATTACTGATATCACACACAAGTAAAATCTTACTGAAGATCATTCAAAAATGGTTGCAGCAGTATATTGATGGAGAGCTTCCAGAAATGCAAGATGGATTCAGAAGAGGACATGGAATGAGGGATATCATTGCTGATGTCAGATGGATCTTAGCTGAAAGCAAAGAATACCAGAAAGATGTTTACTTATGTTTTATTGACTATGCAAAAGCATTCGATTGTGTGGATCATAACAAATTATAGACAACATTGAGAAGAATGGGAATTCCAGAACACTTAAATGTACCCATGAAGAACCTATACATAGATCAGGAGGATGTTGTTTGAACAGAACAAGAGGATACTGCATGGTTCAAAATCAAGAAGGGAGTGCATCAAGGTTGTATCCTTTCACCATACTTATTCAACTTGTATGCTGAGCAAATAACTCGAGAAGCTGGACAATATGAAGAAGAATGTGGCATCAGGATTGGAGGAAGAATCATTAACAACCTGTGATACTCAGATTGACACAACTTTGCTTGCTGGAAGTGAAGAGACTTGAAGCACTTACTGATGAAGATTGAAGACCTCAGTCTGCAGTATGGATTACATCTTAATATAAAGAAAACAAAAATTCTCATAATGGGACCAATTAGCAGAATCACAACAAAAGGAGAGAAGATTGAAGCTGTCAAAGACTTCATATTACTTGATTCTACAATTAACACCAATGGAAGCAGCAGTCAAGATATCAGACAATGTAAAGCATTGGACAAATGAGCTGCAAAAGACCTCTTTCAGGTGCTGAAGATCAAAGATATCTCCTTGAGGACTAAGGTGTGCCTGACATAAGCCATGGTCTTTTCAATCACCTCATATGCATGTGAAAGCTGGACAATTAATAAGGAAAACCAAAGAAGAGTCGATGCTTTTGAGTTTTGGTGTTTGGCAAAGAATACTGAAAGTACAATGGACTGCTTGCTGGAAGAACTAACAAATCTGTCCTGGAAGAAGTGCAGTCGGAATGCTCCTTGGAAGTGAGAATGGCCAGACTTCATCTCACCTACTTTAGTCATGTTGTCAGAAGGGACCATTCCCTGGAGAAGGATATCATGCTTGGTAAAGTAGAGGGTAAATGAAAAAGGGGAAGGCCCTCAACAAGATGGGTTGGTATGGTAGCTGCAACAATGGGCTCAGGTATAGCAGGGATTGTGGGGCTGGCACAGGACTGGGCAGTGTTTTGTTCTGCTGTACGCAGGGTTGCTATGAGTCAAAGATGACTTGGCGGCACCTGACAACAATAACATGTGTTGGAATTATAATCCCTGGTTGGCTCATGAGTTGGCTATGTGAACCTACCTAGTGGCTCTACATGGAAGAAAGACCTGTCAATCTGCTCCTGTAAAGATTATAGCCTAGGTTCTTGGCCGGCGCAGACAGAACCCCGGAAGATGGCGGCAGTTGGCGCGGGTCCTCTTAGGCGAGCTGCGGCGGCCTTGCTGCTCCGGAGCCCGCGCCTGCCCATCCGGAAGCTGTCAGCCCTGGCTCGGCTCTATCACAAGAAGGTTGTTGATCATTATGTAAATCCAAGAAACGTGGGTCCCTCGACAAGACGTCTAAAAATGTTGGAACTGGATTGGTAGGGGCTCCGGCTTGTGGTGATGTAATGAAATTGCAGATCCAAGTGGACGAGAAGGGGAAGATCGTGGATGCCAGGTTTAAGACGTTTGGCTGTGGTTCTGCCATTGCCTTGAGCTCGCTAGCCACCGAGTGGGTGAAAGGGAAAATGGTTGAAGAAGCCTTGACCATCAAGAATGCAGATATCGCCAAGGACCTCTGTCTGCCTCCTGTGAAACTGCACTGCTCCATGCTGGCTGAAGACGCAATCAAGGCTGCCCTGGCTGGTTACAAACTGAAACAAGAGCCCAAGAAAGGAGAGGCAGAGAAGAAATGAGCCTCGGGCAGAGCCTCCAGCAGGTCCCGTCAGCTGTTCCCCACCCGCTGTGCCGTCACGGTGGATGTCAGAAGCCCCTCATGCTGCAATGAAAGCCACGAGATTCACACACTGTCTGCTGCTCACCTGTGGCCCTAATGCAAGTAAAATACACAGTTCAATTTCTCTGAATCCTGTGGTTTCTTTCAGTCCATTTTTCTCACCTTCACTGAGTTAAATGTAAATTTTGAATTGTGTGTATGGCTTCAAAGCTGAACTAAATAATGATGTCACAAGTGGTCAATGGCCCATAGAACTGGTAAATATCTACTTTTACCAGAAGCTATTTTTGGAAGACTACCAGTAGGATGCCTTTGGTACGATTATCTGATTTGTTGTTGTTGTTGTTGTTGTTTGCCGTCGAGTCGGCCCCGACTCATAGCGACTCCTCCTTGGGTTTCCGAGGCAGTATCACTACGGAAGTAGGATTGCCCAACCTTCCTTCCGAGGAGTGGCTGGTGGGTTTGAACCACCAGCCTTCTGGTTAGCAGTCAAGTGCTTTAGCCATTATGCTACCAGAGCTCCTATACATGTGACTAGGAGGAGATTAATAAGGCCAGTGGGAAAAGTAGAACCTGCTCTGGGCCTTAAAGACGGATATAATTGAGAGAGGCAGAGTGAGGAAAGCCCCATAAAGATAAGGTGACATTGGCTCCACTCAAAGGCAATGATGCTATGAACACTTGTTTACCTGGCTCTTTATGTTCATAGGTACCATTTCCTTAGGGTGTATGCCTAGGAGTGAAATTACTGGATCATTGGGTGTGTGTATCTTTAACTTCAAACAAAATAAAAAAATAAATGATATCCAAATGCTTTCCAAAGTGATTGTACCAATTTCCATTCCCGTCAGTAGAAGACTTTTTGTTGTTTTCTACTGTCACTAATATAAGCCATATCTCATAAATTTTCATGAAGTAGCTGTAGAAAATTGTTATTTTTATGCATTTAATTTTTGGATTTGCTGTCATAGATGTTGAGAGTGTTTTGAAATATTTATAATCATATAGAAGTAACAAAATTTTAATTAGGGGCCCAGCCACATTCCAATTGGCTAAGTCCCACCTGCGAATGTACGTTGGCTCACTTACCTGCTTGAGACATACCTGCCAGGTCTCTCTACACATTTAGAAATAATGTTACCATCTAATAGTAGCTTAACAGGATGAAGTAGCTGTCTTCCATGTACTTAGTACTTAGTTTCTGGAAAACCTCTAATGTTCTGAAGTAATTTTACAGAATCAACTTTTAGTTTTTATAAGGAGATGAATTAGTACTTTATGAGCTTTAGCTTTCAATTTAAAATTGGCATGGTCATCTTTTTAGAAAATGCCAAAGAAGTATGCTTTACATAAGTCACTTTTATGTATGTTTTCTTGAAGCTTGAGACTTAGAATGATTAAGTTGTATCCAAACTAGCAGAACTGACAACCACTACCACCAGCAGCCCAAAAGAGAAAAACAAAACAAAACAGTAGCAATACTATAATCTCATCAGAATGAAGAAAGATGAGGATTCTGGCCCGGTTGCCAAAGACTAACCTCTAACCCTGCCCAGGCATTCTGGGATGCAAGGCCCCTCTGTGGAGGAAATGAATGGTGTCATTGCTTCTCCTCTAGATTCATTTGGGACAGACTTTTCATAAGACTCAGAAACCAGAGATACAATTCTATACAAGGGTAAATGTCCACTCCCCCTGCCCAATGATTTAGATTTGTCAAGAGAAAGCAACAATCGCTTAAAACTATAAGAAAGAAGAGAGAGAGAGAGAGAGATTTTTAAAATTTGTTGGAATACATTCCTAAGAATACCATATAGAAGGCTTAATGCAAGAATCCCCCACCAAGAGCTTTGGGTTTCCCATCTGACTTTATAACCTTATCCATTCCAAGTCAGATGCATCCTTAAGAGTCTCTTTCCCTTCATTTGCTTCCATATTGGCAGGAAATGCCCAGCAGACAGTAGCAATGCTTCCCTTCCCGGTAAAGTCCTTCCCTACTCCCTAGTTTCAAACATTCAAAGCTTGATGGAAATGAAAAGCATCTCCTTCCCCATAAAATGTTTGAAGCGTTAAGTGATCCTGAGTTGGGCTGATCTACACCCTAAAGCTTGAAGAGTCCCTTTTCCATAGTACTTGAAGCTACCAGAAATATCTCATATGACACCCCCTGCAGTATACAAGTGCACACATGCCTTGATCTCAGCTTTTCCCTTTCATAGGAGACATTGTATGACGCAATCCAACAGTTTGCTGTGAAGGTATCAGTTTCAAAGCCCTTTCCTTTAATAGCCAAGCAAAATGGCATGATATAAAGGGAAAGGTCAAGTTGCATGCTCCAAACCGAATGTAGGTGCTTCCTATCACTCAATAGAATGAACACTTTTGAGCTCCTAATAGGTGGAAAAAACTCAGTGCTTGTGCTTATAAGGTACATAGAGATTTATAGGGGGTGGGGGATGGTCGGGTCCTCAAAATGCTTATAATCTGGTGAGTTTTCTTTGACACTATCACCAAATCATAGAACAGCACCACACCAGGGACAGGTGGAAACTACTTCCCTGTGAAGACTGGGAGTGTAAGGCCTGGATGGGCTACGTGACTGCAGATAGTCAGCATGAATCATGGACTGGAATCGTGCCTAACTCTCTGAAACATCAGGATGGCCAGCAGGAAGAGTAATTACAAAATTAATATATCAATTATCTGCTGTTTCTGCAAGCATTCAGGACCACTTCCCTCCCTTCTCCAAGCTGTGAACCTTTGTCATCACATTTTACCACAGTAGGAGTTGGCAAACCCTTAAGTGCAGCCAGATGCTTCAGAGACATGGGGTTAACTCCTCAAGATTCAGCTTCCCTGTAAGAAATTATCTATCTCCAGTCAGCATTCTTGTAGGGCCTAAAACAAATGGCACTGGGCTCCCAACATTTTCAGGTGCAATCAGGTGAAAAATGAAGGCTCAGGAAAGAAGGAAAAAGGAGGAGCTATCTTAGCATGCATTTGAACGCGGTGAACGGAAAGACAGACATGTTCTGCTGTTGCTAGGCAACCTCCTCTCTCTTTGAACCTCAGGTCGGGGCTCTGACTATGGGAATGACTTCATTCATTCTCACATGTGCCTCCCTAGCTGCCCAGTGGTCTCCTGGCAGCTGAGATCCCCTAAATGTGACACAGGGATCTCTATCCTGATTTGTGCTACCCTAGAAACGGTCTGTTTCTGAGTTTCTTTCTTTATCAGGGATCCACAGTGCTGCTGAATGTTTCAATGTCATAGATGCTATATAATCTATATGCAGACAGCATATGTGAGCATATTACACATGCAAATTAATCCAGTTCCTTGGTAATTGTACGTTCCTTCCCTACCAGCTGCCAGATTTGGCAGGTCAGCTGACAATAGCCAGGCCATTTTATTCATCACTGTACAAAACTAGGGTTTGGCCCGTCTCTTCTCAGAGAATCATCAAATACAAAGAATGGGAAGAGCTGGGGAGCCCTCAGTTCTCCCCTGACAACCCTCTCCTTTCTTAGGGTATAAATTAAGTATTTGGCCCTAGCTATTGTAAACCTGTCTTTCTTGTGATGGAGTGCTTGTGCTTTTATTCTTTGGGGAGCGCTGAAACGGTTCAGAGAACAGCTGGATATGTCTGCGAGGGTGGGCAGTCTCGGCCTGTGGGGGGAATCCATCCAGTCCCAAGTCTACACATGGTGAGATGTGTGTGGCATGACGTGAACTCTTCCATTCCATCGAGAACTAACGTCTTATAATGTAATCCAAATGTTCACTATAGGGACAAAACACTCTCTTCCAGATGTCTCTCTCTGTCTCTCTCTAATATTTCACCCTCTTCTTTCATTAGCCAAAGTACCCCCAACACAAGACCAGCATATGTAGAAGATATTTATTTAGTGGAGATGGGGATCACAAGTGAGCATTACAGCACAGATCAGCCAACAGCAAAACACTTGTATTAAACACCACATCAGACTTTACATC
>NW_006921688.1:5398498-5401108 GCF_000298275.1 Orycteropus afer afer | reverse complement strand
ATGTGCCCTGAGACTCTGGTCAGGCCAGTGATTCTCTCTCTCAAGGTGTTTGGCTGTCTGAGAAGCTACTCCAACCCCATAGGGTTTTCCTGACTGTAATCTTACTGAAGCAGATGCCCAGCTTCCTTCATAGGGTTTTCTTGGCTGTATCTCATGGAAACAGACTGCCAGGCCTTTCTTCTGTCATCCCAATGGTTGTGTTTAAACCATCAGTCTTTAGATTAGTAGCCAAACAAACCATTTGTGCCAGCCAGGGACCATTAGGTGGTTCCAATGTACACAATAAATCTTAGAAAAACTGAATTAGAAACAGGTTTCAATAAACTGACACTGACCAGACAACTCTCCACATGCCATTTACACAGCCTTGTGGTCTTCTCAGAGCAGAAGCTGAGGTCCCTAAGGACAGATAGTGATTCATGAAAGAATCATTCCCTCAATCATTCAAAGAAGGTGAAAGGTCACAAGGAATGAAGGGATCAATCACCCAAACATTGCTCCCAGAGGGTTTCTCAGCAGCTGGATGCTGGACACCTCCTCCCCTCCCCTTAGAGAACCGCTCCTCCCCACAGAGCTACAGCCCCTAGCAGCCTCCCTTGTCCTGTCACTCCGGTCACATCCAAATGCCCTTCCAATGCTTGCTTTGATGTGAAAAAGCTGGGAGCTCCGCAAAGATTCTGCCACAAACTGATTTGCAGCATTCTCTTTAACTGGTTGACTTTGGGGGAAATGGGCTTTCAGTTCACTTGCTTTTGAGTGGGACAAAGAAGTGAGGTTGTCACGTACACTTATTTTTTATCTGAGCATCAAGTCAAGCAATCAGTACAAGACTGACTGGTGGCACGTCAGTGGAGCAAGAAGGCTGCGGTGCTGCTTTGTTTCCCTGGCAAACTGCTCTGTGCCCTGAGACTAACTCACACAGCCTGATACTTCCGGAAGCCCCAGTCTTAGCCCCGCTTCACCTCCAGCTTGCTTCCTTTCGGAGTTGTCTTCTCTCAGCCCTGGCTCTGCTTCCTACGCTTCGATTTGTCAGCAACAAAAAGAGAAGCTTGGGGTGAGGGGTGGATTCTGAGTGGGAAGGAGGAGAAAGAGGGAGAATAAGTCCTGAGGGGACTGTTTAGCCCTCAGCTCTGAGCTTTGTCCTCAGGTCATTCTCATGGAAAGATCTGAGGGGAAGGCAGTGCTCTCAGAGTAGCTATTATACAACTTGAAAGAAGCCCTGGTGGTGCTGTGGTTACAGGCTGCTATCCAAAAGGTCAGCAGATTGAACCCACCAGCCGCTCTGTGGGAGAAAGACGTGGCAGTCTGCTTCCATAAGGATGACAGCCTAGGAAACCCTATGGGGCAGTTCTACTCTGTCACCGGAGTCACTATGAGTCAGAATTGACTAGACGGCACCCAACAACTATGCAGCTTGAGAAGAGAGAGTGAAAGTGGTGTGGGAAACTCCTGAGAGAATCATTTAAAGACCTATATGCTCTTTGAAGCTACCCACGTGTGGCTCTGGAAGACGTCTGAGGCTATATTTAACCTCCAACCCAAACTTAAACCTCAGCTGCCTTGAGGTTCAGTTGGCTCAGCCAAGGACAGGCCAGCCTTGCACCCTCTCCAGATAGGCTCAAGCCCAAGAGCCCTCAGAACATTTATTGGCGGTGATGCCACAGACACTCATTTTCCCAGACTGAGGGCACAGTGAGCGAGGCAACCATACCAGCCTGTCCCTTCCACTGAGGGAAGAGAGGAATGGACATATGGTAACATTTTGTGGACGTAAGTGGTGGAGTCAGAAGATATGTCCAGAGAGTTATGGAGATGTTGTCTGTCTAGTACAGCCTTCTTTCTCCACACCCTTCTTCGAGACTAAAAAACCCTTCTTAATTCAGTGCACTCCCTCATGACCATCAGCCCTTTGGTGATGTTGTCAAGCAGTTTCACTGTTGTCTGAGGGAGGTTGTGGGCTTTCTTCATGTCTACCTATCACCATGGATAGGAAATGGGCTCTACTACACTGGTTTCTTTTTTTGAGTTTGCCATAAAAAAAAGGAATTTTCTGGCAAAGTGATGAATGCAGCAGTGGGGAAGGATGTTGTCTCCGGAGGGTGTCTCTACAAGAGGGTAGATCCATGTCAACACAGCGAAGGCCTGCTGTGATACATGTTGATGCATATAGAATAGCTCTTGTTGTTGTTGTTAGGTTCCGTCAAGTCATCTCCGACTCATAGCAACCCTATGTATAATAGAATGAAACACTGCCCAGTCCTGTGCCAGCCTCACAATGCTTGCTATGCCTGAGCCCATCATTGCAGCCACTGTGCCAGTCCATCTTGTTGAGGGCCTTCCCCTTTTTCGTTGACCCTCCACTTTACCAAGCATAATATCCTTCTCCAGAGAATGTTCCATTCTGACAACATGACCAAAGTAGGTGAGACAAAGTCTGGCCATTCTTGCTTCCAGGGAGCAGTCAGGCTGCACTTCTTCCAGGACAAATTTGTAAGTTCTTCTGACAGTCCATGGTACTCTCAGTATTCTTCGCCAACACAACTCAAAAGCATCAACTCTTCTTCCGTCTTCCTTATTAATTGTCTAATAGAAAACTAGCTTTCTTGAATT
>NW_006921688.1:5396347-5397983 GCF_000298275.1 Orycteropus afer afer | reverse complement strand
CCCTCAGCAACATGCTAAACCCACCTGGTGCTAGAGCCCAATTTGGAAGCAGAGACTGGTGAGCAACCACCCGGCTATACTGATAAAACCAACAAAGTGCAGGCTTCCAGAAAACTCCGTAGGAGTCGGGAACCTCAATTTTATTGAGATCTACCATCAACCAACCAGTTTTGGATAAGGAGTTGGGAAGCAAGATTTGAAGAGAAAGAAAAGAAGTGAATGGTCTTCTTCTGGCCCCATCTGAGTCTGTGTCCCTGGCCCAGAAGAGTGGCTCCTGCCACCAATGATCTTGTCTTACCCTGGTTTAGCAAATCATTTCTCCAAACTGTGCTTGCCCTGGGCACAGATTGGGGGTAGAGAGAGGGTAAATGTTTGGTCCTTTCTAGGAAATGATATTAAATCATGCATGCTTAAAACAGGAAGCTAACAGAACTTTGACCCTTGCCAACTTCCAGGATTGATCTCTAAGGGCACACACTGGACAAAGGAAGAGTCATATACTTATTCACTGCAGCAGATAAGGTAGCTTGGTGGTTCTTTTATCTATTCCAACTTTCTGCTAAGTGGCTTTCTTACATTGCAAAGTCTTTTTAAAGAGATAAAAAATGAATTTCCTAGACTCTCTTGCATCTAGGGTTTCTATGTGATAGAGGTTTGCCAACCAAGTGCACTTATGTAGACTTGAATTAGGAGCTGAGTTAAGTGGGGAGAGAGGCAGGGCTCACAGGCCTAGTGGTGGCTTTGTAACCAACAGATATGGTAGAAGCTTTTGATCCCTGGAACACAGCTGAAACAATGTGTTCCTGGAGCCAACATCTGTAATGGCTCCTTCCTGATCCTTGGAGTATGACTAAGCAGTTAGGATCTTGAAGTCTGAAATTGGTACAAAACCAACAACAACCAAAAAATCACCAAGCATCCTACCATTAGTTGATTGCAACTCATATGACCCCCATTAGGTTTCCAAGGTGGTAAATCTTTATGGAAGTAGATTGCTTCATCTTCCTTCCACAGAGCAGCTGGTGGGTTTGAACTGCCAGCCTTCTGGTTAGCAGTCAAATGACTTAGGCACTACACCACCTGAGCTCCTTAGGCCTCTCCTGAAGCCCTACTTCTTTTTCTGGCTATTTACCTTCTGGTTCTCACCACCTTGCACTCCAGCCAGGTTGATTTTCTCAGGACTTCTTACCTCCTGTCTTTGCTCATGCTATTCCTTGTACCTTGAGTACAAGCCCTTTTTCTGCCCATCAAAATTTGATTCCTGAGTGATCACTACTTTCTCTGAATTCCTACAGCACTGGGGTCCACACTCATGATTGTGTGCTCAGTCTTAGTCCTGTGGGGCTGTGTGGTTTGTAATCATTAGACATCTGCTTATCTTGCTTCACCACCCTTGGGAAGCAAGAGACTGCACTAACACCTGGTCAGCACTCGGTAAGGATTTGACAAGTGACTGGCCTCTGCTGTCTGATTTACCTACACAGAGGGCCTCCCCCTCACTGTTTTCTTTAGTTCTCTAAAATGAGAGCAGTAGAAGTATGAGTCCAAGGAAGAGGGGGTCAGAGTAGAGAGGGAAGACAGGCAAATGGGAGGGTAATACACAAGACATCAAGTAAGAAAGAAAAAATTATTTTGC
>NW_006921688.1:5394058-5394928 GCF_000298275.1 Orycteropus afer afer | reverse complement strand
GATCTAGTGTGAGGTCCTTTGTGACCCAATGCAGCCTCCTTCTGCCCCTCAGGGCAGGCCCCACCCCTGTCAGACTCACAGATGGCCAAGTGCACCCTTCCTCACCTGGAGGCTTGCTTGCCTCATGCCATTCCATCGGCCAGAAAGTCCTTCTCCACCATTGACTGCACCACATCCTCCCCCTGGCCAGTGCCTCCCTCCTTCAGTTTCTGTAACTCTGAGTCCAGTCCATCAGTGTAATAGTGAATTTTATGTGCCAGCTGGGCCACAGTGCTAGCTGTCTGGTCAAGCACTAATCAGGCTGTTGCTGTGAAGGTATTTTGCAGATAGAATCAGTTGACCCTAAGTGAAGGAGATTACGATTGTGGGTGGAAGAAGCCCTGGCCCAATAGTGGTTAAAGTGATTGGCTGCTAGCCAGAAGGTCATTGGTTGAAGCCTACCAGGGGCTCCATGGGAGAAAGGCGTGGCAGTCTACTTCCATAAAGATTCCAAACTCACTGCCATACAGTCAATTCTGACTCATAACAACCCCCAAAGGTATCCCAAAGCTGTAAATCTTTACAGAAGCAGACTGCCTCTTCATCTTTTTTCTGCAGAGCTGCTGGTGGGTTGGAACCATTGAACTTTTGGTTAGCAGCCAAATGCCTTAACCAATGTACCAAGAGAGTTCCTTAGCCCATAAGGATTGTTGTTGTTGTTGTTGTTGTTGTTAGGTGCTGTCGAGTTGTCTCCAACTCATAGAAACCCTTATGCACAGCAGAATTAAACACTGTCTGGTCCTGCACCAGCTCCGTTATCCCTGCTATACTTGAGCCCAGGGCCGCTGCCACTATGTCAATCCATCTCATTGAGGGCCTTCCCTCTTTCAT
>NW_006921688.1:5382417-5386525 GCF_000298275.1 Orycteropus afer afer | reverse complement strand
GTCTGATGCAACCCCTGAGACTATGGCCCCTAGCTGCTCTTCACGTCTGGAACTGAACCCACTCCTGTGGCTTCCAGTCAAACAAAAGATAGGCATATGAGCTGAACATTTGCATTAGGCAGATACTCTCCTTGGAGAGATCCGTCTTGGGAGAATAGAAGGACTATGTATGCACCAGGAGACAGCTTAGATGGTAGGAGTGCATGGGAGGGAAAGACACGGGGAAGAGGTAACTATGGGGAGGAAGTGGGAGGGGAGCTATTGCATTATGGAAAATTGCAGTCAATGTCATGAGACAGAGTGTATGTGAGCTGGTGTATGGAAAGTAAATTTGCTCTGTAAACTTTCACCCAAATCACAATAAAAATTAAAGAAAGAAAGAATGGCAGCTGGATGCCCTAGGGCCTCTGGTCTCTATGACTTCCACCATTCCACCCTGAGTCTTGTTTCCATTCTGCTGGGAACTGGGTGTGGCCATGCTCAATAGTGTCTCAGGATCCCACTCTTCCAGATCTTTTCTGGCATTACAGTCCCTACAGAAAGTGTCTGATCATCTCAGAAAGAAGGTGCAGACAAGGTGGACAGATGTTGTGGAAGGCTGTGGAGCGTCCAGAGCTGCTGGACCAAGAACCATTCCCAACAGGTAACCGATAACTTAGGAGTCCTTCAGAGGCTCCAACGGCCAAGTGCTCAGTTATGAACCGAAGGGTTGGCTATTCAAATCCATCCAGAGGTACATTGGAAGAATGGCCTGCCAATATAGTTCCAAAAGGTTTCAGCCATGAAATCCCTGTGGAGCAGTTCTACTCTGTCCTAAAGGGTCACTATGAGTCAGAGTCAACCCAAAGACAGTACGTTTCATTTGGTTTGGTTTTGTGTCCTAAAATCAGGAGGTCAGGTGGTGGGAGAGAAGGGCAATTTTGGTAAAACCCATTGCTGTCCAATAGAACTGCCCCATAGCATTTCCCCAGTTGAAATCTTTACAGAAGCAGAATGTCATATCTTTTTCCCATGGAATGGCTGGTGGGTTCGAACTGTTGATGTTTTGGCTAACAGCCAAGTGCTTTAACCACTGCGCAGCCAGGACTCATTAAGATAAAACAATCACCCAAAACAATTAAACCTGTCGCTATCCATCAATTCCAACTCATGGTGACCCTTTAGGACAAAGCAGAACTGCCCATAGCATTTCTAAGGCTGTAAGTCTTTAAGGTAAGAGAACACCACCTTCTGTTCCTGTGGAGTGGCTGGTGGGTTCAAACTGCCAACCTTTCAGTTAGCAGCTGAGCACTTAACCACTGCACCACCAAGGTTCCTTTAAAATACAACCTCAGTGAATGTTAAAATTGCAGCACAACAGCCCACAGGATCACTCCTGCTGAGTTTCCCCTGCACGCAACCTACCACAGTGTGATTCCAAATGGGATGTTTGTCTGCTAAAGGACACAGATGCAACGCCAAAGCCTAAGCACAGTTTACCATTCACTCAACCCACCAGTATGAAAGCTGGGCTCCTTCTGACTGTTTTTAGTTGGGGGGGTTCTCTGCCACATGGTAACATCTTACTAATGGTTTAAATGTCACACAGCCTCCAATGCGCACAACTCACATTTGCGTAATTTGCATTCTGCAAGAGTGATGTGACCTAGCAGGAAGCACACAGACATTGCTAGCAAGAGGACAATGGCAACAGATCCACTTGCACCTGGGGCTAGGGCCTTGCACAAGGAAGAGGCTGGATGGTGCCCCCACACACACCTGCACACACATGCACACACTCCCCTGTAGACATACAGCTACAGGTTTACACAAGGGCTGAGGAACTGCTTTTCAAACCCCATCCCCACTTTTGTCCCCTAAAAAGGATGAAACTCCGACTTCCAATGAAGTTTAAAGAGAGAAAAAGAAGAGCAGATCTCAGAGTGTCTCAACCAGGGAGTCAGTATCTAGGTCATGCCTAGTCCCACCCTCAGCCTATGGCTGAGGACATTGCAACACATCCAATGCAGGTATTCTTGTGCCTGTGTGTGCCTATGCATATGTGTGCATATATGTGCATATGTGTTGTGTGTGCATGTTTGCATGTGCATGTGTATGTGCATGTTTCATGTGTACATGTGTGTGCATATGTGTGTGAATTGAAAAAGTATAACCAATTGGATACCAGGGACTAGCTGAGGTATTCAGCTAGTAGAGGGTATCATTGAAGGTGTCATGGATTGAATTGTACCCCCAAAATATATGTGTCACCTTGGCTGGGCCATGATACCACCACACCCTGACACACACCATTCCTGTGCGTCACACTAATATCAGTTATTAAATTCTAAGCATGCATTTTTTTTTTTTTATAAATGAGAACCAACAATTTCTTTTTCTTTTAGATTTTTCAAAACTGTCTTCAAGATGGGACAATTCACAGAGGGTGCACTACTCACATTAGCCAAGAGATGGACATCGATGGATGAATGGACAAACAGAATGTAATACATACATAAATGGAATATTACTCAGCCATAAAGAGAAGCCAAACCCTAATATGTGCCACAACATGGATGAAATTTGAAAACATGCTGAGTGAAGTATGTCAGTCACAAAAGGACAAATATTATGTGACCCCACTTATACAAAATATCTAAGCTAGGTAAAGACATAGAGACCCAAGTTTATCAGTGGTTGCCAGCATCAGATGGGGTAACAAGGGGGCTCATTGCTTCTGTGAAGGGTGATAAAAAATTTGGAGATGGACAGTGGGGATGGTTGTACAGCATGACAAATGTAATTAATGTCATAGAATTGTACATGTACAAAGATGTTGAAATGGTGGCTGTTTGCTGTTTATATTTTTACTAAATTTCTTTAAAAAAAAAAAAAAGAAAGAAAGAGAAAGTGTTCAGCTTTGATGGAATGATTAAAGACCAAACCCAGGCTTGCTCTAAGTCACCATGAATCATTTCAAGGAAATAATCGATACATGGCTGCCACCAGCCGTCCTTGCCCTGGCAGGTGGGGGGCGAGGAAGATGGACTTAAAGCCTGTTTCTGTAAGCTCACTGTTGCCATGGAAACAGAGGAGGGAAGGTGTTTGCCATCTGTCTTGCATCTCCTTAGGAGATGTGTGGCCAGGAAAATGAACAGGCAGCATGGCCACTCCTCAGTTCTGCAGCGGCCATTGTGTTTGTGGGAGGGAACTGCCTGACCTAACCCAGAACCTGACACAGGCCTTCTGGAGATAGGCACGCGGTTCGTGGAATTAAACATGGTGTCACCTCATGTCAGGAGTGACACCTCAGCGGGCGTCTCCTTGTAGGCCGGCAGAAATGAACAGGCGGAGATAGATCCAGGCATGGAATGCCAGCAGAACCGTGGCAGGGTGTGTGCTGTGAGTGCCCTGTGCCTGCACACAGAGGGTGTGCCGTGAAAGGACTGGGGTGCTGAAAGCAGCTGCGACAGGTCAAACGGCCCCTCACAGCTGAGTCTGGAGCTGGCTCCAGTTACCTCTCTGCTTACACAAAGTGGTGGCCAAGCCCGCTGGTTGTACTGAGTTCCTGCAGGATCCTCAAGGCTATTGTCTTCTACTCCATTCATGACCAGGAGCTCAGCAGTCATCAGCCATGTCACTCTAAAGGGTTCCAGCTGGCAGCCTCCCCCCTCTTCACACATCCTTAATGCAGCCAAGGAGTCACAGGGTGGTGCAAAATGTTAATGTGCTTGACTGCTCGTCAAAAACTTGAAGGTACAAGTCTACCCAGAGGCAGTTCACAAGGACAGCCTGGCGATCTACTTCTGAAAAACCATCATTTAAAACTCTCTGGAGTACAGTTCTACTCTAACACACCCCAGTCATCATGAGTCAGAACTGACGCACTGGCAACTGGTTAATGAAGCCAAATGACACACCTCCAGGGCCACAGGGCCTTTCTCATTTCTCTTGTCTTCCAGGATGCCAGGCTTTATCCAAATTAATTCTGGAAACAAATTGTTTTCTTCTTGAACCCAAGCAGAACTAATTCATTCCTCTAATCTTAAAATTCTAACTTAAAACGTAATCAAGTGTGACTGGCATGAGCTTATCCCAAAGCCCACACCCACTGCCTGGGATTCCCTTC
>NW_006921688.1:5380127-5381297 GCF_000298275.1 Orycteropus afer afer | reverse complement strand
GTTGGGAGAAAGATGTGGCAGTCTGCTTCTGTAAAGACAGCAACTCTGTCCTATAGGGTCACTGAGTTGAGATCAACTGAACAGCAGTGGACTTTGGTTTTTCTTTTTGGTTTTATCTAAATCACATGGGGGAAAAAAAAAAAAAAGCTCCCATTTTCAGGTCTCTTTTAAAATAATTAATTTATCAAGTAATGTTGTTGTTGTTGGTATGTGCTATCAAGTCAGTCCCAACTCATAGCAACTCCTCCTTGGGTTGCCAAGGCCAGAAGCAGATTGCCCAACCTTCCTTCCAAGGAGGGGTGGTGGTTTTGAACCACCAGCCTTCTGGTTAGCAGTCAAGTGCCTTAGGCCCTACGCTACCAGAGCTCCTATATCAAGTAATAGAAATGTAAAAAAATCAACCCTCATTTCCTAAGCAAGAAGGGAAACGGTACATAGGGAGACTCTTGATTCAGGAGGCTCCACTGTGTCTCCTCCCGGAAATCCTTTTATGATTCAGTTCCTTGGGTACAGGAGGGCTGTCCATCTCCACAGCATGCTTTCTGGAAGCAGCAGGGAAATGCTGGTCAGCGTCTTTACTAAATTACTAGGGATGGTGGAGACAGAGTCAGAGACAAGCTTGTGTCGCCAGTGGGATGGTGATAGGCAGGGCATGTGGGGTGGTTTAGGAGACAGTGCAGGCTCAGCCCTTAGCAGCTCTCATGACAACAAAGATGCATTGGGAAAGAAAAAGAATGTGTAACAGAAGGTGCTTCCAGGGAAAAGAAAACAGATTGGAGCTATCAGAAAATGGCCAGATCTGCAAACAGAGCCTGAGGCCAGGAGGAGGGATTCTGCTAATTGGAGTATATAACTTAAGAGGTGGATGGGAGGCAAAGCCCTAGGGACCAACTGCAGGTTTAATTAAAAATGAACTTCCATAGCCTTGCCCTTGATTCAGAAAATATTGGTCCTGAGAAGCGCTTGAAAACACGTGTCTTTTAAATTTCTTATACCTTGAATCCTAGATGTAGAGGCCATTTTTCCCACCTATAATTTGGCCCACTGGGATGGGTATTGGATATAAGTCCTTGCTCAGCTGCCAACTTCCCAACCCAGCCAAATATGACCTCACAGGCAAAAAAAAAAATGACACAAATAACATGTCAAAAGTAGAAAGTGGAACACAAA
>NW_006921688.1:5359174-5360494 GCF_000298275.1 Orycteropus afer afer | reverse complement strand
TGTCAACTTTGTACCTGTACAGAGATCTTCAATGGGTGGCATCTGTACAGATCTCCTTCACTGGGTGGCTCTAATCCCCTAGTCCCTGAGTAGTGACCTCACCCCCTTGGCCTAGCGGGCCCCATTCCTCTACCTCTTGGGTATGGCTCTACCTCTTGGGCAGCGGCTATGACTCCACCCCACTAGCTCACATGAATGAGCAGCCCCACACTCCAGAACCAAGTTGGTGAAGGTCTGGCTCTTTGAAACCTAGGGGGCTGTGATTGTTCCACCCCCAAAGGCCATGGTCCTACCCTTGAGGCTGAGCCAGCTCTGCTTCCCATTTCCTTGGTCTCTCCACTTCTGCCCATTAATGCTGAAGGCAACCCACTCTGCAGGAAATCTTCCTGCCACAGAAGCACTCAGCTTCCTTGCTCTGTGGGCTGGCCTGCCTGCTACTCTATTTCACACCAGCCTCTTCCACCAACGAATGCCCAAAGGCAACCCACTCCACTAGGAAGCCACCTGCGCAATGGCATCCAGCTTTGTCCTCCGTGGGCTTGTAAGCCTGTCACTGTCTCATGCCAGTTCTCTTGGCTCTGCTCCTGCCATCTCTCATGCCAGTCTCTCAACTCTGCTTCTGCGGTCTCTCATGCTGTATGCCAGGGTCTCTCTGCTGGTGTCTCAGGTCAAGGACTCACTCCACTCCTGTTTCCATATTTTAGGTATCTGTCAGAGCAGTACCCCACTCTCTTGGTACCATATTCTGTTCTGGTTACTTCTATGCTGCTCTAACAGAAAATATACCACGAATGGGATGGCCTCAACAAACAGGAGTTTATTCTCTCACAGTGTGGAGGCTTTAAGTCCAAGTTCAAAGTGCCAGACACTAGGGGCTGGCTGAAAGCCTCTCAACCTTGGCTTCAGCTCTGCCTCCTGCTCCTGGCCAACTGGAGCTAGAGGCGTTTCTTCACTCAAACAGCTGCTTGTTCCTGAGGCTGACAAGCCCAAGGTTGACAAGTAAAAAGACACAGTCCCGCTATTACCAAACCACACAGAAGGCCATTAACTCAAGTCCATTAAAAATCCCAAGATGTGCAGAGCATAGGAGGCTGC
Organism: Orycteropus afer afer; assembly: GCF_000298275.1. NCBI lineage: Eukaryota > Metazoa > Chordata > Mammalia > Tubulidentata > Orycteropodidae > Orycteropus > Orycteropus afer. The sequence continues at coordinate 5,359,399 of NW_006921688.1, read as the reverse complement.
TGAACAACGACATGGCTATATGCAGGGTTCAAGCATGGCACAAGCTAGAGACTGTTCCCTGAGGCTTCTCCTTATATACAGGAAGTAGACAATATCCCTAAGGCAGCTACTCAGCTGCTCACAGTAGATTCCACCATGGAGCTGATTACCAGTCTCATCATGGGGAATACTGCATCCAGCTGCCCAGCCACTCAACCAGGCCCAGCCAAGTTGACACACAAACTT
>NW_006921688.1:5357129-5358644 GCF_000298275.1 Orycteropus afer afer | reverse complement strand
TCTTCACGACCATTGGTATGTTTGAGTCTATTGTTGTGGCCATTGGGTCCATCCATGTCATTGAGGGCTTCCCTTGTTTTCTCTGACACCTACTTTGTCAAATATGATGTCCTATTCCCAGTGATTGGTCTTTCCTGACATGTCCAAGGTCAGCAACACAAGTGTCATTATCTTTGTTTCTGGGGAGCATTCCAGTTGATTTTCTCCCGAGACTAATCTGTTTGTTCTTGTGGCAATCCCTGAAATTCGCTATTTTTCACCAACACCACATCTCAAATAGATGGTATAGCTAGGATTTATCTAACACTCTCCCTGTTTTAGCCTGTTTAGCCTTTCCGAAGGACACTGCTTTCTGGTTACATTCTTGAAATGCACACCAAGGTGCCATCTTACTCTAAACAGGAAGTTTATGTAAAGGGAGTCACACCATGGTTGTTTTATGTTAGAAGCTGAGGTAATTCTTTTGCCCCAAATGCTATAGTTCAAAATTATTTTGTCTTGAGAGAGAACAGCCTCAAGAATTTAAACAAATCAAACAGACAGCAAAGATGAACCCTTTTGCATCTACAGTACTGTGTTGTCATTGAAGGCAAACACTGATACACGGGTGCATAGATGGGTAGACAGGCTGAACTATTAGGTATGTCCATGCAGGGGAAAGTGTGCCTAATACCATGTATAGGGTTGGCAGACAATGTTTCTACAAGTATATTGGTATGTTCTGTAAGAATTCTCAGCTATATAGTAGAGCTGACAAGGGACAAGGTTGTAGTCACTTCTTGGCCACAGCCAGCTACCCAGACAGAGTGAGTAGTTGGACCTATAGGCTCAGGACCATAGTCCCAGGGGACATCAAGCTCAATTAGCATAACATACTACACAAGAGCATTGTTCCACATCCTCCTGGCAAATAGTAACTGAGATCTTAAAAGCTTGCAAGCGGCCATCTAGATGCAACCATGGGTTTCTCCTTGTCCAGAGCAAAGAAAAATGAAGAAAACCAAAGACACATGGAAACAATTACTCCAAGCAACTGGTACACCATGAGATCTCAGCCCGTTGACTATGAGACCAGAAGAACTAGATGGTGCCTGGCTACCACTGTCAATCGCTTGGAGGGGGATCTATATAGGAGAGCCTGCATAGAGTAGGAGAATAAGGTGGAACAAAACTCAAAATCATTAAAAAAAAAAAAAGACCAGTTTTGCTGTCTGATAGAGCCTGATGGAACCACTGAGACTATGGCCCCTAGCCGCCCTTCAGGTCTGGAATTGAATCCTGTGGCTTCCAGCCAAACAAAAGACAGGCATATGAGCTGAACATTTACAATAGGTAGATACACTTTCATGAGAGAATAGAAGGGCTGTGTATGCACAGGATGACAGCTCTGCTGGCGGCAGGAGTGCATGGGATGGAAGGACACAGGGAAGAGGTAACTATGGTGAGGAAGTGGGAGGGGAGCTGTTGCACTGTGGGAAATTGTAGTCAGTATGTTGACACAAAGTGTATGTGAGC
>NW_006921688.1:5348348-5355623 GCF_000298275.1 Orycteropus afer afer | reverse complement strand
TTTTTTTTTTTTTTTTTTTACCATTTCTGACACCAACACCCCCTCCCACAGCACTCACTACTTCTCTGCTGTGTTTGATAATTTGTTGCAGTGGCCACACAGAACTCACAGACAATATTCATGATTATGGGGGTTTATTAGGGAAATATCAGGCTACAATTTAGGTTCAGGAATGCTCTCAGGATAGAATTCTTTGATCAGGACAGTCTTCCCTCTGTTATGCCCTCAGGCATGCTTCTCTGGCCCATGCCCTCTCTGCCTGGCCTCTGTCCTGCTTGGGCAAGTGTTACAAAGTTCTTTTAGCTCTGCCAATAGGTTTACCTAGGTGCACCCCACTCTGCCAGCAAGCCCCCAACCCAAAGTCGCTCAGCTTTCTCACTCTGTGGGCCAGCAAGCCTGATGCTCTGTCTTGTGTCTTTTGGTTTCACTGTCACCATGACTCTGCTAATGGGCTCTGCTGGTCATCTCTGCTGTCTTTCTGCCAAGGAGGTCCAGCACAGGGATCTTGGGTCCAAGGATGCATTCCACTCCACCCTCAGCTCTTCTCTCTGGATGGCAGTGAAATCCCCCTCTTCTGCCTCTACAAGGGCTCACTTTTACCCTGGCAGAATGACAAAACTAACCAATCTCCACATTAGAGTTCCATACACCTTATTTGCATGGTCCAACCCTCACAACGGTGCCATGTCCCTTATTTACATTACTCAAAAGCTATGCAATCCCCTTGTATTTGCATAGCTCCACCCAGAAATCTGGTGGGAGTCACAAGACCATGGCTAGAAAAGCCATACCAAGTAAGTCACTACACCACAGCTGAGCAAATAATCTGAGAAGCTGGACTATGTGAAGAAGAACTCGTCATCAGAATTGGAGGAATATTCGTTATCAACCTGCGATATGCAGATAACACAACCTTGCTTGCTGAAAACACTTACTGATGAAGATCAAAGATCAGCTTTCAATATGAATTACACTTTAACATAAAGAAAACAAATCCTCAGAACTGGACCAGTAAGCAACATCATGATAAACAGAAAAAAATATTGAAGTTGTCAAGGATTTCATTTTACTTGGATCCACAATCAATGCCCATGGAAGTAGTAGTCAAGAAATCAAGTGACATGTTGCATAGGGCAAATCTGCTGCAAAGTACTTCTGTAAAATGTTGAAAAGCAAAGACATCATCTTGGGGACCAGGTGCACTTGACCCAAGCCATGGTATTTCCAACTGCCTCATATGAGTGTAAAAGCTGGATGATGAATAAGGTAGACCGAAGAAGAATTGATGCCTTTGAATAATGGTTTTGGCGAAGAATATTACCAGAAGAAGAACAAAAATCTATCTTGGAAGAAGTGCAGTCAAAATTCTCCTTAGAGGAGAGACTTTGTCTCATGTAGTTTGGACATGTTATCAAGAAGGACCAGTCACGCAAGAAGGATCTCATGCTTGGTAAAACAGAGGGTCAGCAAAAAAGGGGAAGACCCTCAATGAGATGGACTGACACTATGGCTACAACGATGGGCTCAAGCATGGCAACAATGATGAGGATGGTGCCGGACTGGGCAGTGTTTCATCCTGTTGTACATGAGGTTGCTGGGAGTTGGAACCAACTTGGTGGCACCTACAATGACAACGACAACATTAAGAGGATACTCTTTCATATTCTTTTGCGTGTATATAATCTTAGGTGTTCCTTGTTGTTAGCTGCCATGGAGTCAGCCCTGACAAGACACTGCCTGGTCCTGTGCCATGCTTATGATTGGTTTCGGACTGGATTAGACGGTTGTGATCCATAGGGTTTTCACTGGCTGATTTTCGGAAGTGAATCTTAGTCTGTCTTAGTCTGGGAGCTTTCCTGAAACCTGTTCAGCATCATAGCAACATCCAGGCTTGAACTGACAGATGGCTGGCTAGCAGCTGTGCATGAGGCGATTGGTTGGAAATTGAACCTGGGTCTCTTGCAGGGAAGGTGAGAATTTCACCTCTGAACCACCACCAGCTGTATGTATATGGTTTTGGTTTTTTAAAGAGGATTACATTAAATTTCCCCTGTCATTTCCATGTTGGTAACTCATTCTTTCAATGGGTATGGGTCGCTTCACCACATAATGCGCTATGGATGGGCATGGGTTGTTTTCACTCTCTTCTATTATAAACATTGCTGAAATAGAGAGCCTTTTACATATATATTTATTTGCACAATAACACAGCTATTGGCTACATTTTTTAAAACGTAATTGCTGGATCATAGGGTATTCACATGTTACAGTTTAATAGGTATTCCCAAGTTGCCCTCCAAAAGATGGTTCCAATTTATACATCTTTACCTGCTATAGCTTTGGGCAAAGGGTTCAGCCCCAGCTACTAAGTGTAAATAGGGAGACTATGATGTTCACATTACAAGGTTGCTGGAAGTAATAACCTAAGTGTTTTATTAACGGTCTAATGCCATTCAAATGGCTGTTATGATGGTTTCCCTGCCCCTGCCTTTCACTAGCCCCAGCACTCACAGCCTTCAGGCCTCCAGAGGGCTCCCCCTCAGTGAAGAATTTGACAAAGGCAAAAATGACCAAGGTTAAGACTTCTAGCAAGAAGAGTATGATGAGCAGGTGAACTAGGAGAATGGATCCCTCACTGTGGGGTTTCAGACACTAATATGCTAGGGGAGGTGGGCAGGGGGCAAAGGGCCTCCCTGTGGCTGCTGAAGCCTCATTCTAGCTGGTTATTTATTTATTATTATTGTGATTTGGGTGAAAGTTTACAGAGCAAATTCATTTCTCGTACAGCAGCTCATATGTTTTGTTTCATGACATTGACTGGAATCCCCATAATGTAACATCTCTCTTCCTGCTTCCTCCCTGTAGTGACCTCTTCCCTGTGTCCTTCCTTCCTTTGGGTTCCTGCCCCCTGAGCTATCTCCCTGTGTAAATACTGCCCTTCTGATCAGCCACTCCGTAAAAGGAAGACTGGGCAATCTGCTGCCTTGGAAACCAAAAGGTGGTTGCTATGAGTCAGAATGACTTGATGGCAGTGAATTTGGTTTTGTGATTTGGATCTCCCATGATTAATTGTTCTGAGGAATGTATCAACCTGGTGTAAATGTTCACTTTATATGCCTGTCTATCTTTTGACTGGAAGCCACAGGAATGAGTTCAATTCCAGGCCTGAAGGGTAACTAGGGGCCATAGTCTAGGGGGTTTCACCAAGCTCTATCAACCAATAAGACAGCTCTTTTTTTTTTTTATGATTTTCAGTTTTGTTCCACATTTTTCTCCCACTGTATCCAGGATCTCCTGCACTGATGTCTTTCCAAGTGGTTGACAGTGGTCACCAGGTACTATCTAGTTCTTCTGGTCTCATGTTCGTATAGACTGAGGTACACATGGTCCTCTATTCCCTTGGGCTAATTGTTTCCTGCGTCTTTAGTTTTCTTCTTTTTTCTTTGCTCTGGATGAGGAAAGACCAATTGTGGCATCTAGATGGTCACTTGCAAGCTTTTAAGACTTTAAAAGTTGCTACTCACCAAAGTAGGATGTAGAACAATGTCTTTGTGTGGTGTGTTATGCCAGTTGAGCTTGTTGTCCCCTACAACCATGGTCAGAGCCCACAGGTCCAACAACTTGCTGCCTTAGGATGGTTGCCTGTGGATAGGAAGTTATCATAACTTTGCCTCCTGTTAGTTTTATTTATATGGGCATTCTTACAGCACATGCAAATATATATGTAGAAGCATCATCTGCCAACCTTATATATGGTCATGGATAGATTCCTTTTTGCCTAGACATATGTGATCATTCACCCTTTCTACCTATGTATCTACCCATAGATTAATGTAATTACTGATGATGCAGTATTGTATATGTAAAAGTGTTTATCTTTGTTGTCTGTACCTCCTGTGCACCTCTCTGTCTTTTGTTTCCTCAGTGTTGTTGTGTTGGTCACTTGATTTAGTATATTGCCTTTCCCTTCACCCAAATCAGTATTTGTCTCTTACCTATCTAGCAATTTTCCTTCCCCTCTCCTCCCACCCCTGGTAACCCACAAACAACATTTCCTTCCAAATATAAACCTTTCCTTGACTTTTTACAATAGTGAACTAATACAAATTTTGTCCTTCTGTGATTAACTTATTGCCTTCAGCAATGTCCTCCAAGTTCATCCACATTATGCTGTGTTTCATGGATTCTACATTATTCTTCAGTGTTGCATAGTATTCAATTGTGTATATATATCATAGTTTGGTTATCCATTCCTCTGTTGATGGGCACTTAGGTTTTCTCCATCTCTTTGCTATTGTGAATAGTGCTGGGATGAACATGGGTGTGCATATGTCTATTCATGTCATGGCTCTCACTTCTTCAGGATATCTACCTAGTAATGGATTGCTGGATCGAATGGTATTTCTATTTCCAACTTTTTAAGGAGTCGCCATACCGGGTTCATCCTAGTTGTTTTGGTCCGTTGTGTTGAGTGGCTCCAACTCATGGTAACGTTATGTATAACAGAACAAAACCTTGCCTGGTCCTGTGACAGCTTGATAATATGTTGATATGTTGAATATACTGTTGGTGGTTTCATGTCAGTCCATCTCATTGAACGTTCCCTCGTTTTCCTAGATCCTCTACTCTACCAACTATGATGTCCTTCTCCAGGATTGGTCTTTCCTGATGACATGCCCAGCATGAGAATCAAAGTCTCATCATCCTCACTTCTAAGGAACTTTTTGGTTGTCTACTAACCCCATCAATCATAATAACCTAAGGTTATTTCATATGGGATTCCTATCTTTTAAAATTGGTGGCACTATGGTTAGTTTCAGGGGCATTGGTGGTTTGGTGGTAGAATTTCTACCTTTCATATGAATTTGCCCCTTTCATGACCCAGGTTCAATTCCTGGCCAATGCGCCTCGTGCACAGCCACCTGACACCTGTCAGTGAAGGCTGCATGTTGCTCAGGTTCAGTGGAGCTTCCGACTAGATGAGCTAAGAAGGAAGACCTGATGATCTATTTCTAAACACCAGCCAGTGAAAACCCTATGAATCACAGTGGTCTGATCCAATCCACAGTCAATCATATGGATGGTGCAGGACGTGGTAGCGTTTTGTTACATTGTGCATGGGGTCATCATGAGTCAGAGGCCAACTAACAACAACACAATAGTTGATGGCAGCTAACAACAACAGCTGGCGTGTTGGCATAATTTAGGTGTAATTTTAAAAGCAGGAGGAGGAGGATGCAGCAGCATTACTTTAAAATCATGAACAGCAGTATAATGGGTAAGCTTCATTCATCTTTTTGAAGAGACTATTCCCTTTGATAACTGCAGGTAAATTAAAAGCTTTGCTGAAGACTTGAGTGGAAAACCAATGAAACTTCCAAACTCAGGCAATTCGATATAAGCATCTGAACAGCTAGTCATAAAACATCCTTTCCTAATCCACAACAGACATTAACACGTACTTTCCCAATTATCAATAAATTACCCCCAAGGACTTCCCACTAAAACTGAAAATACACAAATAATTGCTCCTTTAATAATGAAGTGAGCATCTGAGGGAGCTGATTGGATTTATGCTTGGTTATGATTTTAAAGTCCTTTCATTTCTGCATGGTTTCCCCTGGATAATCATAATTGAATGAACATTACATCTTACGTTTGTTGTTGGCAATGAAATGGAAATTTTACCTCATACAAAGTTCCTGCATTTAGGCTCTGGAGCTCATTAGAAATATGGTTTTGCTTCTGTTTACCTCCTAGTTCATTGCATAGTACCTGGGGTCTTAAAAGCTTGCCATCGGCCATCAAAGGCACAACAATTGGTCTTTATTCACCTGGAGCAACAGAGGAAGAAAGAGAGTTAGGAAAAGAAGGGAGATATGGAACATGTGGCTAATTGCCTCTATGAACATGACACCAGAATTGGATGGTGCCTGGTTACCATTACTGAACATTTTAATCAAAGATTCCATAGAAGAATCCTGATCAAAAGGGGGGAAATATGGAACAGAATTTCAAATTATCATCGACTCTAGACTTTCTGGAGCCATGAAGGACAGATGAACTCCTGAAGGTATTGCCCTGAAATAATCTTTAAACCTTAAAATAAAAATATCCTCTGAGTCTTAAAAGATTGTGAGTGGCCATCTAAGATGCAACTATTGGTCTCTCCCTATCCAGAGCAAAACAGAGTGAAGAAAATCAAAGACTCAAGTAAACCAAGGGACTAATGGACCATGCGAACCACAGCCTCTACTATCCTGAGACCAGAAGAACTGGATGGTGCCCGGCTATCACTACCAACTGCTCTGAGTGCAATCACAATAAAAGGTCCTGGACAGAGAGGGAGAAAAAAAAGTAAATTCAAAATCATAAAAAAAGACAAAACTTACTGGTCTGATAGAGGCTGGTGGGAGCCCCACAACTGGGGCCCTTTGACATTCTTCAAGCCTAGAACTAAACCCACCCCTGGATCAACTTTCAGCAAAACTATAGACACATCTATAAAGTGATCAGTAACACCAGGGAAGAACGTGCTCCTCAGTACAATCAACCTTATGAGACTAAAAGGGCAGTATGCACCCAAAACAGAGCTCAGAAAGCAGGAAGGGGCGGGAAAGAGGGATGATTGGACATAAGGAGGAAAGAGGAAGAACACTGTTGCTCTGAGGGGGCTGCACCCAATGTCATAAAACAAAATGTGTAGCACTTGTTGAATGGAAAACGAATTTGCTCTGCAAACTTCCACCCAAACTACAATAAAACAGCTCAAAAAACAAAAAACTCCAAAATATCCCCTGAAGTCATCTTAAAACCCAAGCAATAGTTTAGCTTAACTAGTAACAAAGATCTGCCTTCCCCATCGTGCTCTTTTAAGAACTATCTACACGGGATCAAATTGACAACAGCAACTCAAAAGATTAGACAGGAACCTTAAGTTTATGTTAATGAGGGAGGAACAATTCAAGAGGAGGCCAAGGATGACTGCACAACTCGAAGACATCATCATTGTCACTGAACTGTGCATGGAGAAACTGTTGAGGTGATGAATGTTTGCTGTGTGTATGCTCAACAACAGCAATACAACAAATGTAGAAAAAGGAAAATGAATGAGAAATTTTCATGTAATGATCAAGAACAATTTCCAAGATAGAGATTTCTAACTCAAAAAAGCAAGGTGTCAAAGTGTGCATGTCGTCTGCTACTATTTCTTAAATATATATATGTTGTTGTTGTTGTTATTATGTGCCGTCGAGTCGGCCCCAACTCATAGCG
>NW_006921688.1:5342172-5348156 GCF_000298275.1 Orycteropus afer afer | reverse complement strand
AATGCCGAGAACATCTCTGAAGTAATAACACACAACTGGTACAATGGTTGCCTCTGGGTTGCTGAAGGACTAAGGGGGAAGAGAGACTTCATTTTCACTGTACATCTTTTTGTAACCATTACATTATTTTTTCCTATTAAAATTTTACCTTCTGAATATTTTGTATAATGTGTATGAATTAGCTGCTCAAAAACAAAATTTAAAATGTTGATATAACAAAAATAAGAAACATAGTTTTGTCTGGTTGATCTTACAGGTGGTGGAAGGGTGAGCAAACTATTTAAGAAGGGCTGTTTCCCTTTCTAACATCACGTGTGTGACCGACCTAATCACTAAGTGTACAATGGCACTAACAAGATTCTTTTGCATTTCTTCCACATAAAATCATAAATTAAGTAGCAGTACTGTCAACTAAATGAGATTTGTGATGAAACATGTGCAAAACCAGCAATTAAAGTTTTGCTTCCTCCTAGAAGTTATAAAATCTTTTATGGAACTTAAATTCCCAGACCTAATATAATGCAGTAGGTTTGTTTTATTGTACAGATATGAAAGAACAAAGGAATGCATGAAAAAGTGGCTTGTCAAGTGACAAGGCCTTGTTCTTACACTTCTCTTCACCATTTTTTCACAGGAACAAGTTGACAAAGTATGAATTTTTCCTCCACCCTTGACGCTGTATTGCATACCAATACTCATGCTCTGTCTTCAGTTTTGGTTTCTTTGTCTGATAACCTAACAGAGATGATGGAAGGGGAGGGGGGTTGGGAGTAGGGGGTAGTAAAGCTATCTCTGTCATTGCTGTTGTTAATGCTATTGTTAGGCACCATTGAGTTGGTTCCAACTCATAGCGACCCTATGTACAACAGAACAAAATATGCCTGGTCCTGCACCATCCTCACAATCCTTGCTATACTTGAGCCCATCACTGCAGCCACTGTGTAAATCCATCTCATTGGGGATCTCCCCCTTTTATGCTAACCCTCTGCTTCACCAAGGAGCTCCAGTACTGTAGTGCCTAAGGCATTTGACTGCTAGCCAGAAGTCTGGCAGTTCAAACCCACCAGCCACTCCTCAGAAGGAAGATTGGGCAATCTACTTCTGTAGTGATACCACCTCGGAAATCCAAGAAGGGGTGGCTATGAATCAGACCAACTCGACAGCAGTGAGCTTCTGCTTTACCAAGCATTATATCCTTCTCCAGTGACTGGTCCCTTCTAACAACATGACCAAATTAGGCAAGATGAAGTCTGGCCATCCTTGTTTCTAAGGAGCATTCCAGCTGCACTTCATATTTGTTCATTCTTCTGGCAGTTCATGATATTTTCAGTATTTTTTGCCAACACCACAATTCAAAGACATCAACTCTTCTTTGGTTTTCCTTATTCTTTGTGCATCTTTCATACACATATGAGGCAATTAAAAATACTATGGCTTGGGTTAGGCCCACTTCTGCCTTCAAAGTGACATCTTTGCTTTTTAACACTTCAAAGAGGTCTTTCACAGCAGATTTGCTCAGTGCAATACAACATCTGATTTCTTGACTGCTGCTTCCATGGGCATTGATTGTGGATCCAAGTAAAATGAAATCCCTGACAGCTTCAATCTTTTCTCCATTTAGCATGATGTTGCTTATTGGTTCAGTTGTGAGGATTTTTGTTTACTTTATATTGAGATGCATCCATACTGAAGACTGTAGTCTTTGATCTTCATCAGTGCTTCAAGCCATCTTCACTTTCAGCAAACAAGGTTGTGTCATCTGCATATCACAGGTTGTTAATAAATCTTCTCCAATCTTGATGCTGCATTCTTCTTCATAGAGTCCAGCTTCTCAGATTATTTGCTTAGCACACAGATTGAAGAAGAATAGTGAAAGGATACAACCCAGACACACACTCTTCCTGATTTTAAACCATGCAGTATCTCCTTGTTCTGTTTGAATGATAGCCTCTTGTATGTACAGGTTCCTCATGAGCCATTTCTACATGTAGTTTATCAGCACTCATTGTGCACTGGGTGTTGGTGTTTGAAGTGTTGGTAGTGAATCTGTACCAAGCTTATAGTCATAAGAAGCAAAAGGCCATCAGGAAAGGCAGAAGAAGAAAGAGAGGGCTGGGGGTTCATGAACAAGCCAATGTATGTGTGTGAAGGGTTGTGGGACAAGCTACTTCCCAGGGTTCCCTGCCAGGTAGGCTGTTACTGGGATGTGACAGCATCTTGGGAAGAAGCCATCATTTATAGAAGAGATTCAGCAGAGTGGATCATACAGGTATAAAGCGGGATGGAAAGAGACCAGGAAATCCAGATGAGGTCTGAGCTAAGAATGGGATGCAGAGCTTGACACCAGCTACTCGTGGGCTGCCCAAACTGTGTGAGACTGTAGCCTCAAGTGGGCCTGGGTTCCAGGGTTCTGGACTCTGGATCTTCACCTGTTCTAGTGATAAATGGTATGGATCCTCCCCTGGCCCATGTATTCATGTCTCTCTGCTCTTTTCTCTCTGTCACCCTCTGTCTCTCTTCTTTCTTGCACTCTCTCTTTGTGGTGTATAGTAAATTACATGATATGGCTTTTCTAGCCATAGTCTTTGTAACTCCCACTGGATTATTGGGTGGGACCATGCAATTTAAATTCATGATTGTTAAAGTTATCCACCTGGTATATTTCTGTTGGAGCAGCACAAAGTAATGTTCTGGGAAGTTCACTCTCTCTCAGTTGTGTAGAATTCTGATGTTGGGATTGGTTAGTTTTGCCACTCTGCCAGGCTCAAAATGAGCCCTCCTGGAGGCAGAAGGAATCTCGGATTGTTGGCTGAGAGAGATGTGCTACTGAGAGAGACGTGCTACTGAGAGAGACACATGGCTAAGAGAGAGAGGGAGAGAGATGCTGCTGAGAGAGACTCCCAGTTGAGAGATGATGGCAGTGGAACCAAGAGGCATGAGACAGAGCAGCAGGCTTACCTGGCCCCCAGAGGCAGAGGCCAGGCCGAGAGGTGAAGGGCCAGAGAGACATGCCTAAGGGCACAGATTTGGGTGTTTTGGGGAAGCATGCCTACTCTGCTTTAGAGGGAGACACTGTACCTTCCAAGACTGCTGTACAAGCATCCTTGAAAAGATTGTCCAGAACTAAGGTAGTTGATGCCTCTGCTACTGTAGAGCCTGAAAGATCTTTTAACCAGAAGCCTTTAGTATGGAGATTGACACGTCCCATGCTGAGCCCTAATACCTCCAGGTAGATCTTTTAACCAGAAGCCTTTAGTATGGAGATTGACACGTCCCATGCTGAGCCCTAATGCCTCCAGGTAGATTGACACGTCCCATGCTGAGCCCTAATGCCTGTAGTAAATGTCCCATACCTCAGAGCCTTTTATCAGAAATCTGCATGGCTCCAAAAAGCCTCTCACCCACCTTTGAAGACCACCTTTGAAGGGCTCTCACCTCCTGGGTTTCGCAGAGAGTATGCACATATCAAAGAGATCCTCTCAGCCTGGAAAAATCTCTCACTCACCTTTGAAACGGGTGGGGGGGGGGGATTCCAACCTGCCCCAAATTCTCAAACCCCTATCATAAAAACCAAATTATCTACTCCACCCTATGTTCCTCTATAAAAATCTTTTAATGTAAGAGCACAGGGTCTTTTGCTCAACCCATTGCGGGGGTGAAAGCAAGGACCCTAACTTAAGTTAGCTAATAAACTTTCCTATTGCTTTTTGCATTATCATGTGTTGGCAATTCCTCGCCCCGAACTACTCCTTCATAACCTGGGCACAACACTACAAGATTTGTAGGAACTCAGGAACATGAACAAACCATGGAGAACCATAACACCCAGTTAAAAATATGTATATAAATGTGATCAAGTCTACATGGTAACTGTGGTAAATTGCACTTTCTTTACCCCATATGCCTGCCAGCACTACCTACCTCTAGAAACCACTAGTACAAGGTGAACTCAAAGACAGCCACTCAGCCAGTTTCATTTAACACCATACTGAAGTCTGAAGCTGAAGGGAGTATTTACCAGAGACAAATCTGGCCTTATCTATCCAATTGACCCAATGAAAACACCAGAGACACAGATTTCTAGAACCTCATTTGTAGTTGTTTTAAAGATGGTTGTTGTTGTCATTGTTATTTGCCATCAAGTCGGCCTAGACTCATAGCGACCCCTCCTTGGGTTTAAAGATGGTAGCCTATTGAAATTCAAGTCCAGGTGTTGTGGTAGGAACACCCACAGAGCCAAGAGAGGTAGGGAAGAATCAAGTTTCAAAAAAAAATCAATTTTTCCCTAGGCAAGATACACCAGTCAACAAGAGGGGCCCATTCATTATCCATGGTGGCATGGGAACACTTGTGACAAAATGAAGCATCTCCACATTTGTTTCTGAGTAGGGGTGGAAGGGAACTCCATGGAGCCTGTATAGTTCTTTCTCACTCACAGAAAACTGATAAGCCAGTGACAAATTACAAACACAGGAATTTATACCCCAAATCCCAAAGGAAATGGCACTAGTTTTTAGTAATAACTCTCCAGGATCATTTGAGTGGAAACAAGTAAATTCAAGCAAGAAGGAGAAATACCAGTGGGGGAAAATACTGGTATCCCTGCCTGTATTCAAGTTTCCAACTTGAAAACTGCTTTCACAAAGTTCTGAATACTAAAGACATCGATTTCTGTTTTTTCTAGGGAGATCACAAACCAGGGCTCCCTCCACCTACAGTACTTCCAGTGATGCCTTCAATGAAAGGGCACTCCAAAATCTGGTATGACTGAATGACTGAAATGGTTTATACAAGGTCTGACTCCAACTCCATTTGGTGCTAGGCTCTGCTTCTCTTTCTGAGAAGCTGACCCATGTCTGCTGATGGGTAAACAAGAGAGGGACGCTTGCCCTCAGGAAGAATGTGGTTGAAAGCAGATTAACTAGTAGGCAGAAAGGTGCTTATGCAAGTGGAACTTGGCTGGCCACGCCCTTCTTACACAAAGAACTTGCCCAGGCATTTCCTTAGTAATTTACCAAAAATACCCAAACAGAAAGGAGTTCTGGTAGCGCAGTGCCTAAGACATCTGACTACTAACCAGAAGGTTGGTGGTTCAAACCCACCAGGCACTCCAAGGAAGCAAGAATGGGCAATCTACTTCTGTAAAGATTTACCACATTGGGAACTCAGTGGGGGTTGCTATGAGTTGGAATTGACTGGATGGCAGTGGGTTTGGTTTTTGGTTTGAGTCAAACAGAAGAATTTACTTTAGCTAGCCAATCAGAATATTTCTACAATTGTTGTTGTTAGGTGCCATCAAGTCCGTTTTGACTCACAGTGACCCTATGTACAAAAGAATAAAACACTGTCCGTCCTGCAACACCCTCATAATCTTTGCTATGCTTGAGGCCATTGTGGCAGCCACCGTGTCAAACCATCTTATTGAGGGTATTCCCCTTCTTCGCTACTTTACCAGGCATGATGTCCTTCTCCAGGAACTGGTCCCTTCTGACAATGTGACCAAAGTATGAGAGACAAAGTCTAGCCATTCTTGCTTCTAAGGAGCATTCTGGCTATACTTCCTCCAAAACAGATTTCCTCATTCTTCTAGCAATCCATGGTACATTCAATATTCTTCACAAACACCACAGTTCAAATGCATTAGTTCTTCTCCAGTCTATTCATTGTCCAGCTCTCATATGCATATGAGACTATTGAAAATACCACGGCTTGGGTCAGGCACACCTTAGTCTTCAAAGTGACATCTTTGACGCATTGTTTCCATAATTAATCCAAGTGACTGGTATGTCATGTGATCCTCAGCCTATATGACTACTTGACCAGAAGAACTAGATGGTGCCCGGCTACCACTGTCAGCCACTGGGAGGGGTTACCTAGTGCCGCTCTGACAAGAAATATACCACAAATGGGATGGCCTTAACAAACAGGAGTTTATTCTTACAATTTGGAGGCTTTAAGTCCAAGTTCAAAATGCCAGACTCTAG
>NW_006921688.1:5331773-5341762 GCF_000298275.1 Orycteropus afer afer | reverse complement strand
GTAGATCCCACCATGGAGCAGATTGCCAGTCTCATCATGGGGAATAACTACCACCAGCTGCCCAGCCACTCAACCAGGCCCAGCCAAGTTGACACAAAAACATAACCACCACAATTCCACACCTTGTCAACTTGGCACCTGTATAGATCTTCAATGGGTGTTATCTGTACAGGTCTCCTCCACTGGGTGGCTCTAATCCCCTAGTCCCTGAGTGGCGACCTCACCCCCTTGGCCTGGCAGTCCCTGTTCCTCTCCCTCTTGGGCATTGCAGCCCCGCCCCCTCACTCTTGGGCAGTGGCTATGGCTCCATCCCACTGGCTCACATGAACAAGCAGCCCCACACTCCAGAACCAAGTTGGTGAAGGCCTGGCTCTTTGAAACCTAGGGGGCTGTGATCCACCCCCAAAGGCCATGGTCTTACCCTGAAGGCTGAGGCAGCTCTGCTTCTGTTTCCTTGGTCTCTCCGCTTCTGCCAATTCATGCTGAAGGCAACCTACTCTGCCAGAAATCTTTCTGCCCAAAAGACACTTGGTTTTCTTGCTCTGTGGGCCAGCGAACCTGCTTCTCCATTTTATGCTGGTCTTCTCTACCAATTAATGCCCGAAGGCAACCCACTCCACCAGGAAGCTGTCTACCCAATGGCACCTGGCTTTCTCCTCCGTGGGTAAGGGGTCGCTGTCTCATGCCGGTTCTCTCGGCTCAGCTCCTGCCGTCTCTCATGCCAGTCTCTGGGCTCTGCTCCTGCCGTCTCTCATGCCAGTCTCTTGCCGTCTGTCCTGCCATCTGTCATGCTGTATGCCAGGGTCTCTCTGCCAGGGTCTCAGGTCAAGGACACATTCCACTCCTGTTTCCACATTTTAGGTATCATCAGAGCAGCACCCCACTCTCCCAGTATCAAATTCTGTTCTGGTTACCTAGTGCCACTCTGACAGGAATATACCACAAATGGGATGGCCTTAGGAAGCAGGAGTTTACTCTTACAATTTGGAGGCTTTAAGTCCAAGTTCAAAGGGCCAGACTCTAGAGGCTGGGTGAAAGCCACTCAACCTTGGGGTCCAGCTTTGCCTCCTGCCCCTGGCCCACTGGATCTAGAGGCATTTCTTCACTCAGACAGCTGATGGCTGCTGAGGCTGAGAAGCCCCAAGGTTGACAAATAAAAAGGCACAGTCCCGATGTTACCAAACCACACGGTAGGCCATTAACTTAAGTCCATTGTAAGTCCCAAGGTCGGCAGAGCATAGCAGGCTGCTCAATAAAGACATGGCTACATGCAGGGTCCAAGCGTGCCATAGGCTAGAGACCATTCCCAAGGCTTCTCCTTAAATACAGGAAGCAGACCACATCCCAAAGGCAGCTACTCAGCTGCTTGTGGTAGATCCCACCATGGAGTTGATTGCCAGCCTCATCATGGGGAATAACTACCACCAGCTGCCCAGCCACTCAACCAGGCCCAGCAAAGTTGACACAAAAACATAACCACCACAGGGAGCTATGTAGGAGATCCTGCATAGAGTGGAAGAGCAACGTGGAACAAAACTCAAAATCATTAAAAAAAAAAAAAAAAAGGAACCAGGTTTGCTGTCTGATAGAGCCTGATGGAACCACTGAGACGATGGTCCCTAGCTGCCTGCCCTTCAGGTCTGGAATTGAACCCATTCCTGTGGCTTCCAGCCAAACAAAAGACAGGCTCATAGCTGAACATTCGTTCACATTAGGTAGATACGCTCCTTGGAGAGATCAATCATGGGGGAATAGAAGGACTGGGTATACACAGGGAGACAGCTCAGGTTGCAGGAGTGCTTGGGAGGGAAAGATGCAGGGAAGAGGTAACTATGGGGAAGAAGTGGGAGGGGAGCTGTTGCATTGTGGGAAATTGCAGTCAATGTCATGAGTCAAAGTGTATGTGACCTGCTGCACGGAAAGTGAATTTGCTCTGTAAACTTCCATCCAAATCACAATAAAAATTAAAAAAAAAAAAAAGTGACATCTTTGCTCTTGAACGCTTTAAAGAGGTCTTTTGCAGCAGATTTGCCCAATGCAATAAGATGTCTTATTTCTTGGCATAGGCATTGATTGTGGATCCAAGTAAAACGAAATCTCTGACAACTTCAATCTTTTCTCCATTTATCATGATGTTACTTATTGGTTCAGTTATTAGGACTTTTGTTTTATGTTGGGATGTAATCCATACTAAAGGCTGTAGTCTTTGATCTTCACCAGTAAGTGCTTCCTCGCTGTCAGCACTTTACGGTAGTTTCTGATATTTTAATATTTAAGCCTGTGTGGCCTCTGACTAGTAGAGCACTTTATAACTGCCTGGTTGCTCTCTGCTACCCTGATTCATGAATCGCTCTGTCCCTCTTTAAACCTCTTTTGCTTTTACTTTAAGCAGACTCTCTGATGTTGATCTATGCAAGGTCCTGGGTCTAGCATGCAGAGACAGGAGACAGAGGAGAGTGACATAGGTCAGTGGTCCCAGAGGGAATGGATTCCAGGAAGTTTTCCAGAAGCAGAGCGGATCCCGAGATCTTTGACTCAGATGTAAAGATGGTGTGGGGGTGGGGATGTGCCTCTCCGGTGTGTGGCTTGCCATTCTCCAAGCTGTCAAACACATTAAGGGCTGGCCCTGGCCTGGGTGCCATGCTGAGCAACACACTAGAAGGGACAGGAAAGGGAATGAAAACAACCCTACAAGTGAGGACCTAATTTGCTGTGTAAACTTTCACCAGAAACACAGTAAAATATTGTTCAAAAACAAAACAAGCTCAATCCTAGAGAGGTGGGGTGGGGCAGTGGTGGTTTAGTGGAGAACTCTCCCCTTCCAGGTGGGAGACCTGGGAGACCTGACTCCGAGCCAGTGTACCCGACTCCTAGCCACCACCTGGCTGTCAGTGAAGGCTTGCCTGTTGCTAGGATGCAATGGAACTTTGAGACTAGGATGGACTAGGAGAAAAGGTCTGGCAATCTACTTCTGAAAATCAACCAATGAAAACCCAGTGGACCACAATGGTCCAATCCAGAAGTGATCATGAAGATGGTGCAGGCAGCATTTCGTTCCATTGCACGCGGGGTTGCTGTGAGTTAGCAGTGACTCGAGAGCAGCTAACAAGAAGATTGAGCAGGGGGTGGTGCAGTGCCCCAGTGCAGACTGAAGCTGTCAGGCCAACTTCTGGCCCCCACTGCAGCCCCTGCTGCAGCATCAAAGGGGAAGAGCATCCCCCACGTGCTCCTCACCTGCTTCTCCTGATGAAGCTCAGCATCTGGGGAAGAGTGGTCCTCTCTTGGTGGCAGCTCCTTCAGTCAATATGCTTTGTTGAGTGATAGTTATGGCTCAGAAAGCTATCGTGCTCCCAACTACCATGTCATCTTGGTGTTGATGCATTGACTTTGCACAGCACACGATCTTTCATGGGAGCTTTAGGTGGTAAATGAAAATCAGATATCCCCGTGTTCCGGCATTGGAAATCACCTCCCCAGAGCTGCTCTGTCTCCCAATTTTACCTCCTCAGGAAATGGACGGATATTGCACACTCAGCTGCTAAGACCAAGACCAAGAGCTGTATGTTAGAGGAAAAGGCCAGAAGATTCTGGAAACAAGGAAGCAGCAGGGGGCCTGGCAGTGCTACGGGTGAGGGAGCCCTTCAGTTCTAGGGAGTGCAGAGGAGCCCACAGTCACCTAAGAACACCCCAACTACAAAGCCTCTGCCACCCCAATGACTCACTTTAGATACAGCTCCTCCTGTACGCCCCCCACACCACAAAAGCCAGATGACCCAAGGGTTGAGGGGCTTTGGAGGAAAACAGGCCTGGGTAGCTGTGTGACCTCAAACAAGCTGCTTAACCTCTTTGAGTTTATGTTCTCCTCTATAAAATGAAGATAATAGAATCTCCCTCAAAATATTAATGTCAGGATTGAATGAGATAAGGCATGTAAGCATTTAGCATCCTGGTCATTAAATATGATAGCCATTATTATGACTGGTGTAGACGGATGCCTCTCCACAGGTTTCAACTTAGATTCTCCAGGGTTCAACTGAGCACCAAACCAGGAGTCAGATACGATACCTTGGAGTCATTCCCGGAGTGCTGAGGTATGCTGATGTCATATGTGCCACCCACTGCTATAGCATTAAAACAATGAGGTTCCAAACCAAAGCTGCTCCACATGACTGCACCAATGAACTAGGGGTGCTCAATCTTGGGGAGCATGAGAAAGATGCCCCACCTCTGCTCCCAGAGATGCAGATTTCATTGGTCAAGACTAGGGCCCAGGTGTCAACTGCCTTTAAAGCCTCCCAGGTGATTCAAATATGCATTCAAGTTTAAGAATCACTATCGTAGTCTAAAGGCACTGTGGTAGCACAGTGCTTAAGGCATCTCACTGCTAACCAGAAGGCTGGTGGTTCAAATCTACCAGCCACTCTCAGAAGCAAGACTGGACAATCTAAGTCCATAAAGATTTACTGCCTCAGAAACCCAGTGGGGGGTCACTATGAATCAGAAATGATGCAATGGCTGTGAGTTTGGGTTTGGTATCCTAGTCTGTAGGAGCTCTGGAGGCCTAGTGGTTAAGGCATTTGGCTGTTAACTGAAAGGTCAGTGGTTCACACCCACCAACTGCAGAAGAAAGATGAAGCAGTCTGCTTCCATAAAGATTTGTAGCCTTGAAAACCCAATGGGGGTTGCTATAAGTTGGAATTGACTTTACGGCAGTGAGTTTGGAGTATCTGGCTTTATCCTAGTCTATAGGAGTTCTGGAAGAAGTGCAGCCAGAATGTTCCTTGGAAGTGAGAATGGCCAGACTCTGTCTCACCTAGTTTGGTCATGTTGTCAGAAGGGACCATTCCCTGGAGAATATCATGCTTAGTAAAGTGGAGGGTCAGTGAAAAAGGGGAAAGCCCTCCATGAGATGGATTGACACAGTGGCCGCAAGGATGGGCTCAGGTATAGCAAGGATCATGAGGCTGGCAAAGGACCAGGAAGTGTTACATTCTGTTGTGCATAGGGTTGTTATGAGTCAGAGCTGACGCGATAGCACCTAACAACAACGTTGGAGTTCTAGTGGTGTAGGTGTTAAAGCATCCACTGCTAACCAATAGGCCTGCAGATCTGAACCCACCAGCTGCTCCATGGAAGAAACACGAGGCAGTCTGCTTCCATAAAGATTTCTAGCCTTGGAAACCTTATGAGGCAGTTCTATTCTGCCCTATAGAGTCACCATGAGTTGGAATTGACTTGACGGCAGTGGGCTTGATTTTGGATTGAAGCCTAGCCTGTGGGAGTCCCTGGGTGGTGCAAATGGTTACTGTGCTTCCTGATAGTCACCTAGAGGCAACTCCGAAGAAAGATCTGGCAATATATTTCCAAAAACCCAGCCATCAAGCATCAACGCCCGTTGGGTTTCCAAGGCTACACATCTTTATGGAAGCAGACGGCCCCATCTTTCTTCTGCAGCTGGTGGGTGTGAACCACTGACCTCTTGGTTAACAGCCAAATGCCTTAACCATTATGCCACCAGAGCTCCTACAGACTACGAGAGTGGTTCCTAAACTTTAACATACATTTGCATTCAATTCTTCTTTGACACACATGTGGTTGCCTTGTGTCAGAGTTGACTTGACAGCAACTGGTTGGACATTGTTGCTGTTGTTGTTATGTGCCGCCGAGTCGGACCCGACTCATAGCGACTCCTCCTTGGATTTCTGAGGCAGTATCACTATGAAGGAGCTCTGGTAGCATAGTGCCTAAGGCACTTGACTGCTCACCAGAAGGCTGGCGGTTCAAACCCACCAGCCACTCCTCAGGAGGAAGGTTGGGCAATCCTACTTCCATAGTGATACTGCCTCGGAAACCCAAGGAGGGGTCGCTATGAGTCGGGGCCGACTCAACGGCAAACAACAACAACAACAACAACATCACTATGGAAGTAGATTGCCCAGCCTTCTGATTAGCAGTCAAGTGCCTTAGGCACTATGCTACCAGAACTCCCAGTTGGACATTAAGGGAGGCCAAATAATAAGGTGGGAAAGGAAGGGCCAGTACCTTACAAGGAACTTCCCTGTAAGACTAGTTCCCTATAAGGTTTGAGTTTTAAGTAGAGGGTGATCACATCTCTCATCCACAAAGATCACTTGGCTACTGGGAGGAGAATGGACCAGAGGAAAGTGATGGGGGAGGGGAGCAGTTCACAGATGGTTGGAGGCATCAAGGCAAGTGGCTTGGTGGCTGGGGACATGTGGGAAGGGGTGGGGAGCCCGGAGTGCAAGCTGTGCATCTGGCTTGAGCACTGAGGGGGCTTCCGCCGGTAGTGACACCCAACCCTGAGCAAGGAAAGGGCGGGCAGAAAGCATGTGCTACATGGTGGGATCAAGGCCTTTGCAGGAAAAGTTAACTCTTGCTTCACTTGAAGACCATAAGCTGGGCTAGTCAAGCCTAGTAGAAATCCCACAAATTCTGTGCTTTTCTATATTTCTACAGTGCATGGAATTCTACCAATAACTGGAATGTCTGATTCATTTGGAACCATCGTGAGGATTCATATCAGAGTAGTAAAAGTGAGTTTTAATTAAATGACAAGGTCACGGCCTAGGAGAGGGTTGGGGTGGAAGCTGGGTAGCGTGACACACACAGAGTTCATCTTTCCTTCACAGCCCAGGAGTGGGTTACAGCCCCTCTGCATTCACCAACTGATCTGAAAACACCTCAGGAGAGGGCCAGGGTGAAAACACCTTGAAAATGAGGAACTGGATACCAGGGTGTGGTGCTCTCAGCCACAGACAACATGGCAAAGTAAAATCCTAACGTTACTACGTTCTAGAAGGCACATGTGTAAGCAGAATTGTAAGCAGCTCCATTTATTTGAGTAAATAGCTTGTAAATAAATCATTGGTAAACATTACAAAATTAAATACATTTTCAAAAGCTTGCCAGTATACTTAAAATTCACAAACATAGTTCTTTTTAAAAATAAAATATGTTCAGAGCACCCTTGATGTAAAATGCCTGACCCCTGTCTTCTCTGACAGGGTCACCTGGAGACATTTCCCAGGAGGTGGGGCTTCTGTGGGGAGGCATGGGGTTTCCTGGAGGGAACAAGGAGTTTCTATTCTTACCTTTCACCCCTCCCATATCCCATCTGGATTTTGATTCTTTTCCAAGGAGCTGGTATGTAAGTGAGAGGCCCAGGGCAGGTGCCCTAGACCTAGCTCCAGGGAAGGGAAAGAGATGTGCAATTAGGGCTGGGAGCCTGGGGGAGCCCGCACAGTCCTCCCACATCCCATTGAAAGGAGCCAGAAATGCAATCTCAGACAAATGCCCCAGTTATCAATTGTCATGAGAGATAGTGAGGTTTTCTTGATTGGGCGGTAAGGGATGGGGTAGGCACTGTGCCCCATACCCACCTCCACATGTGCTCCGATACGCAGCCCCCCCACCCCCGGTCTGACCCTGCCCAGGCACAGAAGCAACCAGAGTCTTCTTTGAAAGTGGAAGATTCTTAGTCTGCTAGCTTCCTTCTGACCTGCTTTCATGGAAAAAGACACACAGTATTTTGGGGAAAGCAGAGAATCAGATGCTACATGGTGCTTTCTTTTCCTACTGCAAACACTGCTCAGAGAGTGTGGGCATTTCCCTAGAAAGCTAATGAGTTCTTCAAATTAAGAGTCCATAAACATTTAAAGTACCACAAATGAGGCAGTAAGTACATGGCCTGGCAAAGCATTCCAATCAATGAAACAATATGATGTCCATGAATTCAGCCCTTGACCGACTCAACCATTTTTGCAGTGTAGCTCATCAAAATAACGGATACACTCAATTTTTTCACTTTGGTGCATCAAGTGAATTTTGAAGGTCAGCAGCACACGCAGGAAGAATGCCTAGTGGCCTCTTGAAAACACATGTTGTGGGTGACCTTCCATGAAAGGACAAGCACAAGTTTATTCCATCCATGTGACATAAAACTCACCTCTACAGTTTAATTTAGGTGTGTAAATATATACAAGAAATTTGACATCTGAGTCAAAGATACAACTTAAGAAAACAGTATTACCAAACGAGTTGTAAGAAAACCATCTTCCCTGTATAATAAGGTCCTAAGCATCTGATTCTTTGCAGAAAATGCTGCCTGGTGCAGCCTGTCCTGATGTCCACCTGCTTTCATAATCCTTGGTTGAGCTGCAGCCAGAGTTGTGATATCTTCACTATTAAAATATTACACTAATAAAAGCCTTTAAAAACAAAAAAGGAACACTCTTGAATAAACATCTAATACAAGCCTTCCCCCACCCTGAAAAAAAAAAAATGTTGTTCATAAGGACATGTATTCTCTAATAAATGTCTTTTGTAGTCCGAATCCCAGGACCCTCTCTGTTCGTCTCCAGGAGAGCTCTGTCTGGACCAGAATCATATACTCTTCTTCTGCGGAGGGCTCAGTTTCCTCATGCCTCTGATCCGAGACAGCAGCTCTTTGATAAATTCCTAAAAGAGATCAGAAGTTGAGTGTGAGGGGGTCACTCTATTCAAATGTGTGTTCAACAAGTGGTTAAAATAATAGCCATCAGCTGCAATTAATCTTAGTTGATGAATTTGGCTGAATATGCTAACTCAACTAGAACAATATGGCAGATTTTTAAACCAAGCCTGCTTCAACTTCACACCCCAAAGCCCTTGTACTGCTGCACTCTCCAAGCAGCCCCCCTTAACTCATCTCTGTTACCTCCCGGGTCCCCGAAAGACGAGGTGGTTTAGATCAGTGTCTCTTAGCCTTTAATACATGCATTGAATGCCCTGTGGATCTTGTGAATATGTAGAGTCTGTCCTGTGGTGCTCAGGTGATACCAGTGCCCAAGGGCCAACACTGGCATCACCTGGGGGTTTGATGGAAATGCAGCATCTCAGACCCCAACTCAGATGAACGGGATCAGAATCTACAGTGGGTCCAGGAGCCAACACTGGCATAACAAGGCTAGAATCACCAGGGCGATCTGTTGAAACACAGATTGCTGGGCCTTGCCCCCAGAGTGCCTGACTCAGCAGGACTGAGATGAGGCCTGAGAACTGTGTTTCCAACAAGCTCCCCGGTGATGCTAACGCTGGTGGGCTCCAGAATCACACTGAGAACCATTGGTCTAGGATCTCAATAAAAGTCTTTGGACTTAGACCGAAAACCACAGTTTCTAACTTTTTTTTTTCCACATCAAACCCAGTACATATGAACATCCATGAAATTAAAATTTAAAGAACAAATACTTATTATATGCAATGAGTCTGATATTTTCTGTTTTTTTCTAATTTCATTAAAAAGTAATGTCAGGGGAGACCCTCCAAAAGGATTTCATTACCTAGTAAAGGATCAAGACCCAATGACAGGAAACTAATCTTTATGCCATTAGGAATCTTTCATCGTTGCCTCATGTTGTGAGATGATTGCCTATCAATCAAATCACATCTACTTGGCTTCCTATTTTATAGTTGTCAAAGATAATGCTACGAGCCAGTCAGACCAGCTGGTCAGCAAGTGGCAGCCAGCCAATGATAGGCCAGACAGGAGCACACCATGGATCATGCAAGAATGTAAAAAAAAAAACCAAGAAACCCTGTTCTCCACTAAACCAGCAGCCATGGAGTCAATTCCAACTCATGGTGACCCACATGTTTAGAGCAGAACTGAGCTCCGTGAGGTCTCGACGGCTGCAATTTTGGAAGGAGATCCCCAGATCTTTCTTCCAAGGTGCCCCTGGGTGGACTAGACCTCTGACCTCCTGGCTAGGAGCCGAGCATGTTAACCGTTTCCATCACCCAGGGGTTCCTACTGTCCATTAAATGAAAAACCAAGCCACCGTCATCAAGTTGCTTCCGACTCAATCGACCCTATAGGGCAGAGCAGAAGGCTGAGTTTCCAAGGCTGGAATCTTTATGGAAGCAGACTGCCACATCCTTCTCCCCCAGAGTGGCTGGTGGGTTCAAACTGCCAACTTTTGGTTAGCTGC
>NW_006921688.1:5326442-5331143 GCF_000298275.1 Orycteropus afer afer | reverse complement strand
GTCAAAGGTCAGAATTATTTAATCACTACCATTTCTGAACCTGGACCGAAGGCTATGTTTAGTAAAATGAGGCCCTATTTTAATTTTGTGAACACAGTTTCTTTTACCCAATTTAAGGAATTTTCTAGGATGAAATAATACCCTACTTTCCCACTTATATCCAGTTTTAATTTTGAAAAGCTAACTGTGTTTCCTGTTACCCCTTTTACTATGTGGTTTAAACAATACATGCTACTCTGCATAAACAGTTTTAATTTTATGTTTCTGGAATCTGTTGGCATAGTGCCTAAGGCATCTAACTGCTAACCAGAAGGCTGGCAGTTCAAACCCACCAGCCACTTCTCGGAAGGAAGATGGGGCAATCTACTTCCGCAGTGATACTGCCTCGGAAATCCAAGGAGGGGTCGCTATGAGTCAGACCTGACTCAATGGTAGCAGGGAATCTGTTACTCAAATTGCTGCTCCAAAGAGTTTCAGCATTTGAATACAGATTCCTTGTTTGTTTTTTTTTTAAATCAAAGGTCAGAATCACAAGTCTTTTGGCTTGTTGATTACTCTTCTAATGTTGGTGCACTATTTCAGTATTTCTCACAAAGGTCATCCTAAAAATAAAGACTAAAATCATATAAGGAATAATATTCCCTAAACTCCAGATCTTTCTTCAAAACAAAAGTAAGTTGGTAATTTAATCTAAAGTCAAAAGTCATCAGAAAACTGATCACGATGTATCTAAGTCTCAGTAACTAAAAAGTTTAAATACACAACAAAACTTATTCTCTTAAATGACATATTATTGCGTTATGTGTACAATATATTAATGAAAAACATTAACCTCAAATTTTGTCATTTTTACATCTATATCTTAATTTACTGCACGCTACGTAATTTGAGCCTTGTTATCCATGTAGTTCCCGTTCCTTTGGGAGACACATTTTCCATCTGGTTTTGAGTAACTTCATTATGATGTAACTTTTGTTAGTTTGCTTCATTTTTCTTACGCTTGGGGCTTGTTTGGGTTCTTACATACACAGGTTTATAGTTTTCAACAAATTTGGAAAAGCTTTGGTCATTATTTTTCTTCCTATCACCACTGTCTTCTCTTTTTCAGGATTCCAATGACATATATTAGGCCCCTTGAACTTGAAGTAACTCTCTGATACTCTGTTCATTCTTCTTCTTGGATTTTTTTTTTTTTTTCTCTGTATCCCATTTTGAATAGTTTTTAAGGCTATGTGTTCAAGTTCTCTAATCTTTTCTTTTGCAATGTCATGTATCATTAATCCCATTCAGTGTATTTTTAATGTAGACATTATAGTATTAACCTCTAGAAGCTTAATTTTCATCCTCTTTTACACTTTCCATGAATAACAAAGGAACTCTGGTGGCATAGTGGATAAGGCATCTGGCTACTAACCAGAAGGTCAGTGGTTCAAATCCACCAGCTGTTCCACAGAAGGAAGATGGGGCAATCTACTTCTGTAAAGATTTATAGCCTTGGAAACCCAATGGGGGTCACTCACATTCAGTCTTTCCTCTAGCTTTGAATGTATGGACTATAACTGTAATAATTGTTTTAATGCCCTTGTATACTTATTCAAATATCTGTGTCAATTCTGAGTTGGTTTCAAATGACTGACTTAGCTCCTCCTTAGAGGCTGTATTTTTCTACTTCTTTGCATAATTGGTAATTTTTAATTGGATGCCAGACATTATGAATTTATATCATTAGATGGGGCATATTTTTGTACTCTTATAATTATTCTTGACCTTTTTATGCAATACAATTAAGTTATCTGGAAACAGTTTGATCCTTTCCAATTTTGCTTTTAAGGTGTGCTATGTGCTAATTATTCCCCAATACTGACCCTTCTAAGTGCTCAACCCAGTATCTGTGAACCATGAAGTCTTCCAATCTGGCTGGTGACAATAGACGCTCTTCCTGTTTCTGTGTGAGTGTTGAACACTGTTACTTCTAATCTGTTCAGGTGTTTTTTTGTTTTGTTTTGTTTTTTCCCATGCTTTGATTAGTTCTCTGTGAAATACACACTGGGGACCCTCTGCAGAAAATGTCCCATAGAAGTCCAGATATTCAGCTTCAATTTAAAAGTTGAAAGGAGTTACAACTCTAAGGCTGCATTCTCTCATGATGTTTTGCTTACCTACTGCCGCTCTGACAGCACTATATACCATAATATACCATAAACGGGATGACTTTAACAAACAGAATTTTATTCTCTCAACAGTTTTGTAGGCTTTGAGTCTGAGTTCAAAGTGCCAGGCTCTAGGGGCTGAGTGAAAGCCCCTCAACCTTGGGTTTCAGCTCTGTCTCTTGCTCCCGGCCCATTGAAGCTGGAGGCTTTTCTTCACTCAGACAGCTGCTGGTTGCTGAGGCTGACAAGCCCAAGGTTGACAAGTAAAATGGCACAGTCCCAATGTTACCAAACCACACAGCAGGCTATTGATTCAAGTCCTAAAAAAGTCCCAAGATCATCAGGGCAACATGGCAGGATATTGTACAACAACTTAGCTATAGGCAGGCTTCAAGCATGCCATAAGCTGGAGACCTTCCTCAAGGTTGCTTCTTATATACAGGAAAGAGTCGACATCCCTAAAGCAGCTACTCAGCTGCTCCAGTAGTTTCCACCATGGAGTTAATTACCAGTCTTACCATGGGGAATGACTCTATCCAGCTGCCCAGCCACTCAACCAGGCCCAGCCAAGTTGACATAAACCTTAACTACCATACATGCAACTATCAGCTGGACAGTGGCTACTCTCTTCAGATGAGGCATGTTTGCTACAATCCCCACCTCTCCCTATTGTTGGCACCCATTCACTTTATTCATTTAAGCTACCCACCTGGTCTCTATGGATGCCTATAGACCCCAGAGTTTGCAATAACCGATATGTAGGATCCAGAGAGCAAATAGAGAAGCTTGTTGAGGAGTCAAAGAGAGACAAAGACAGTAAGCACTGAGAATGAACAAAGACTCCAAAGAGTAAAATACTACAAGGCAGATGCAGGAGACTGTAGTTTGTTCTAAACTCCTGTTAGCCGCTCTTGAGTTGGCTCTGGCTCATGGCGACCCCATGCACAATGAAGCAAAACGCTGTGGTCCTGCGCCACCCGCATCCACTGTGGACTGCATCACTGTGGTCCACAGTTTCCATTAGCTGGTTTTCAGGAGTGGATTGCAAGGCCTTTCTTCCTAGTCTGTCCTAGTCTAGAAACTGCACTGAAACCTGTGGAGCATGGCAACACCCAAGTCTCCACTGACTGCATGCTGGCTGTGCTACGTTCTACCACTGAACACAATGCCCTCACTTTCTAAACTGTTGCTGTTGTTCCATGCTGTAGACCAATTCTGACTCAAAATGACCCCAAAGGACAGAGCAGGACTGCCCCATGGGGTTTCCAAGGCTGTAAATTTTTATGGAAGCATACTGCCACATCTTTCTCCCACAGAGCAGCTCATGGATTTAAACTGCCATCTTTTTGGTTAATAGTTGACTACTTAACCATTGCACTAAGGCTCTCTTTTCTAAAATTAAAAAAAAAAAAAAAAATCATTATGGTTGAGTCAGGTCGGACTCATAGCAACCCTTCCTTGGGTTTCCGAGGTGGTATCACTACAGAAGTAGATTGTCCCATCTTCCTTCCAAGGAGTGGGTGGTGGGTTTGAACCACCAGCCTTCTGGTAGCAGTTAAGTGCCTTAGGCACTATGCTACCAGAGCTTTATATATAGTGAGGGTATAATGTGAGAAACAGGTGGGAATCATGTAAGGCTTTATTAAGGAGGTAATGTAGGATCAAGCTCCTCCCTCCTTGCCTCCCACCTACTCATTCCCCCTAATCAGAACCACAACCACCGCTCAGCAGTAATGTTGTTGTTGTTGTTAAGTGCCGTCGAGTCGTTTCCAACTCATAGCGACTCCATGCACAGCAGAACGAAACACTGCCCGATCCCTCGCCAGCCCCACAATCCCTGCTATACTTGAGCTCATCATTGCAGTCACCGTATCAATCCATCTCGTTGAAGGCCTCCCCCTCCTTCGTCGACCCTCCACCCTACCAAGCATGACATCCTTCTCCAGGGAATGGTCCCTTCTTACAACATGACCAAAATAGGTGAGACGAAGTCTGGCCATTCTTGCTTCCAAGGAGCATTCTGGCTGCACTTCTTCCAGGACAGATCTATTAGTTCTTCTAGCAGTCTATGGTACTTTCAGCATTCTTCGCCAGCACCACAACTCAAAAGCATCAACTCTTCTTCGGTCTTCCTTATTCATTGTCCAGCAGTAATAGCATTTACTAAATGCTATGTGGCAAGCATTTCTAAGTACCTACACATATTAACTCATTTATCCTTCCAACAACCCCTTGTGATAGGTACTACCTTTTTACCCTTTCACAGACAAGAAACACAGCTTGACTCAGAGGTTCAGTTATCTGCCCAAGGCCTTTCAAGTGATGACTGGTGAGGCAGGAGTGCAGCATTTCACCACTGCCTGCACAGCCCCCCCAACACACACATGGCTCACACACCCAGGAACACAAGTGATGGCCCAGCTGCAGAACTGCCAAGTGCAAAATAAGTTGTTGTTCAGAACAAACTGAAATCAAAAGGATAATATCAGGATACTATGAAGAACTGTACTCCAACAAATTTGAAAATCTGGAAGAAATGGACAAATTTCTA
>NW_006921688.1:5262684-5321212 GCF_000298275.1 Orycteropus afer afer | reverse complement strand
TACATGAGTCTGGTCATTCTTGCTTCCAAGGAAAAATAAGCAAGTTAAGGCAATTCTCTAGCACCAAAGGGCACGGTCTTTTGGGATCCTCAGAAAAAAGCACTCTCATCTTTTATAATATTTCAAGCCCCCACTAAAAGGATGGATGAGGCCTTGATAAGAAACTGCAGGTGGATATAGGTTCTGTCCTGAGATCTGGAGCTGGTTATGTTCAACCTCAAGAAAGAGAAGCAAAGAACATTTGTAGAAGGCCCTCTCTGTGTGGTCTCTTCATGTAGTACCACATTCAATTCAACATAGTGGGTTTCAACTTCTTGTTATAAATCATAAAAACTGATGTTCTAGTTACAAGTCATTTGCCCAAAGTCACAAGGCAAATCTTTGAATACAGGCCTCTGATTCCAATCGAGTTCAATAAACATATACCAAGTCCCCAGTACTTGCCAGGTTCTACCCTAAATGCGGAGATGCAAAGGGGGCAGAGCCCTGCTTTAACGGAAGTGCCCAGACCGGCACCCCCTGCAGGCAGAGGGACTGGCGCTCCACCCAGTCCAGGAGGCAGCCGCTGCCCCTCCTCCGCCGCCTTTCACAGTGGATGACAGGCCAAAAGGAGCACCAGAAGACTTGGGAAGACTGGTTTGTGAGCTGCTGTTAAGTCGGCCCCCAACTCACAGTGACCCCATGCTCAAGGGAACAAAACACTGTCCAGGCCTGGGCCATTCCCACGAGCAACTGTGGAGTGGACCCCATGATCCATGGGGGTTTCATGGGCTCATTTCCATCAGGCCTTCCTTCCTAGTCTGTCTTTGTATGGAACTTCCACTGAAATCTGTCCAGCATCTTAGCACCAGGGAAGCTTCCAATGACAGGCGATGGTGGCTGTGTATGAAGTCCATTGGCTGGGAAATGAACCCAGTCTCCTTCACAGAAGGTGAGAATTCTACACTGAACGACCACTGCTCCCTTTTGAAAGATTAGAAGCTGTGTGTTAACATAAGGGCTAAGGAATCCAGAACCACTGCTCTGGAGTGGATGGTCCAATGCCGTCTCTCCCTTCCCCATGCACTTCTTTAACGTTCCATCAGCTAAACATCTCTCCTCTACTTCTTAAGATCTGGCCACTCTGGTTTCCTAACATTTGAAATACGATTTCAGCAACTGCTAGATTTCAGCAACTGCTACATTTTTTAAAAAAGCAAACAAGCCCTCGCCCTGACCCAGCATTTCAAGACAAGAGGCATCTATTTCGTAGACAGTCTCAGAGCTTGTTTACAAACGCTCTGCAAAATGCTGCCTAAGAGACCTGGCCTGCTCCTGGGATCTGCCTCCAGCTGCGCCACTTGCCGAGGGCTCTCAGCCAAGGCTGGATTAGAGCTAGACAGATCACCTCTGTACCTACTCCTAATGACAGACTTGGAGCTGTGTGCTGAGGACTATGAATTAAATAATAGAAGAAACAGAAGATAAATAAAAACCTGGGATGACAAGTCTAGCAGGACCCTTTGAAACAAACATTAAATTATATTTATATGACATCTTAGTTTCCTAGGGTTGCTGTAACAAAATACCACAAGGTGGGTAGCTTTAAGAACAGAGATGTATTGTCTTTCAGTTCTGGAGGCTACAAGTGTGAACACAGAGAACCGGCTGGGCCAGGCTTTCTTGGATGCCCTAGGGGAGGATCCTTCCCTGTCAGATTCGGCTAGCCCAGATGTCTCCTGGTGTTCCTTGGTTTACAGGCATGTCTTCACATGGTGTCTTCATCTTGTGTGACTCCATCTTCCTATCTGCTCCCCTCTTATAAGACACCACTCAGAAGGTACAAGGACCTATCCTATGATGCTGTTAACTGATAACTATCTTCAA
Organism: Orycteropus afer afer; assembly: GCF_000298275.1. Lineage (NCBI taxonomy): Eukaryota > Metazoa > Chordata > Mammalia > Tubulidentata > Orycteropodidae > Orycteropus > Orycteropus afer. The sequence goes on along the minus strand of NW_006921688.1, from coordinate 5,319,346 downwards.
AGAAAAACCTTACTTCCAAACAAGGCCACATTCACAGGTCTAGGGCTTGGGTCTTCAGCATGTCCTTTAGTGGACACAATTCAATCCATAACAGGTAGGTTTGCTCCAGTATGGAAGGAGTCAGCCTATGCATACACACTAAAAAGCAGTGTAGCCATATGGTTAAGGGCAGAGACTCTGGAACCAGAGGGCTGGGTTCAAATCTTTGCTCCACCACTCAAGGGCTATTTTCTATATGCCTTGATTTTCCTCACCTGTAAAATGAGAGTGGTGATGATAATCCCAATCCTCAGGGTTGCTGTAAGGATTAAATGACACAACAAACTAATATACGTAAACCGCTTGGGAAAGTGCATTGATGGTGGTGAGTGCTGCGCAAGTTTGTGCTTATACCACCACCGGCATCACCACCATCAGCATGACCACCATCAGCATCATGACCACTGAGACTATATTGAACTTCAGACTAAGAATATTTCTAGTCTGTGCAAATTCACATCAAGAACATGCTGCTCTAACCTCGCTCAGAAGAATGTAACATCTTCTTCTGCCCCCAGCCCTGTGGAAAAGGTATGACAATTAGGGCAGGTGAGAAGTTTGTTATGAGACACCTAGCAAACTGTGGGTGCTCAGGGCATGCTGTGAGCAGCACAGCCATGTGTCTTCCAAGGAAGCTAAGAGTGACCAGGCCATACACATATCTTCACACTCTGAGGCTGTCAGTGCCCCCAGCTCAGGCCACAGAGGCTATAATTGCTGAGAAATTCCACCCTTGCCTCTTGGTCCTGCCTAGTGGAGAACCACAGCTCCTACCAAAAAAAAAAAAAAAAAGCCAAACCAGCTGCCATGAAGTCAACTCTGATTCATGGTGATCCCATGCATGTATGCAGAGTAGAACCACTCCATAGCACTGTCCATGGCTGAAATTCTGGAAGGAGATGGCCAGGACTTTCTCCTAAGATGCCCCAGGATGAAATAAACCCTTCTGTGAGCAGCTGAGTATGTTAACTAATAATCCAGGGACTCCCACAGCATCATCATCATTAGATTCCCACCCTGCTTTTGACCTCTCCTCCCTGTAGTCTAAGGAGCACTGGTGCTACAGTGCCTAAGGCATTTGACGACTAACCAGAAGGTCGGTGGTTCAAACCCACCAGCCACTCTGCAGAAGGAAGTTGGGGCAATCTACTTCCATAAAGATGAACCACCTTGGAAACCCCATGATAGTTGCTATGAGTTGGAATCAATTCAATTAAAACAAATTTATTATTGTTGTTGTTGTTTTCCCCATAGTCTACACTACAGTAGGCTACCAAAACCAGTCACACCCAACCACTTCTCCTGCATAACCTCCCCTCTCAAAAGAGCTACAGAACCAAAACCAAACCTCCAGCCAATAAGTTGACTATGACTCATAGCAACCATATAGGACAGAGTAGAACTGGCCCATAGCGTTTTCAAGGTTGTAAATCTTTACTATGCAAAGGCATTCAACCGCATGGATTATAACAAATTATGGATAACACTGCAAAGAGTGGAAATTCCAGAACACTTAATTGTGCTCATAAGGACACTGTACATAGACCAAGAGGCTGTCCTTCAAAAAGAACAAGGGGATAACTGAATGGTTTAAAAGCAAGAAGGGCATGTGTCACGGTTGTATCTTTTCACCATATTTATTCAATCTGTTTGCTGAGCAAATAATCCTAGAGGCTAGACTATGTAAAGAACGTGGCATCCGGATTGGAGGAAGACTCGTTAATGACCTGCGATATGAAGATGACCCAACCTTGCTTGCTGAAAGTGAAAATGACTTGAAGCACTTACTGTTTAAGAGCAAAGACTAGTCTTCAGTATGGATTACACTTCAACATAAAGAGAAAAAAAATCCCACAGCTGGACCAATAAGCAACATCACAAGAAATAGAGAAAAGATTGAAGTTGTCGGGGATTTCATTTAAACTGGATCCAGAATTAATGGCCACGGAAGCAGTCAAGAAATCATCATATTGCACTGGGATAATCTGCTGCAAAAAGACCTCTTTATATAAAGTGTTAAGGAGAAAAGACATCACTTTGAAGACTAAGGTGTATCTGACCCATGCCATGGTATTTTCAATAGCCTCATATGCATGCGAAAGCTGGGCAAAGAATAAGGAAGACAGAAGAGGCAAGCCCTTTAAATTGTAGTGTTGGCAAAGAATAATGAAAATACCACAGAATTCTAGAAGAACAAACAAATCTGTCCTGGAGAAAGTGCAGCCAGAATGCTCCTGAGAAGCAAGAATGGCCAGACTTCGTCTCATCTCCTTTGGTCATGTTGTCAGAAGGGACCAGTCCCTGGAGAAAGAGATCATCCCTGGCAAAGCAGAAACCAAACCAAACACACTGCTACCGAGTCGATCCCGACTCATAGCGACCCCTCCTTGGGTTTCCAAGACGGTATCTCTACAGAAGTAGATTGCCCAGTCTCCCTTTCGAGGGGTGGCTAGTGGGTTTGAACCTCCAGCCTTCTGGTTAGCAGTCAAATGCCTTAGCCACTATGCCACCACCCTCAATGAGGTGGACTGACACAGTGGCTGCAACGATGGGCTCAAGCATAGCAAGGTTTGTGAGGCTGGCATAGGACTGGGCAGTGTTGCATTCTATGAGTCGGACCTGACTGGCACCTAACAACAACAACAACAAATCTTTACAGAAGCAGACCGCCACAGCTTTCTCCCACACAGCAACTGGTAGGTTTGAACCACCTACCTTTTGGTTAGCAACTGAGTGCTTAATCAGTGCACCACTAGAGATCCTCAAAGGGCTATAAGTAAAGGGTATTTGCTCTTCCCATCGAAGTGCTGGGAATGAACTTGAAAGCATTCCTTCAGAGGTTATCTCCCAGTCCCTCTCCCTCTCACTGCCCCCCCCACACATACCCACACACACACACAGAGCACAAGCACCACCACCTCCCACCTCCTTTAGCTTGTCCTTCTCCTCCTCCTGCCTCTCTGAGCTTGGACATGGCCTCTATCACACTTTACTCTTCGCCCACTCAACTGTTCTCCACATAACAACTGAAAATGTCCCGCTCCCATGAACACCTTTGAACGTGAGCCCAGGTGCCTTTTTTAAGTGCAGGGGAAGAGATGGTCAGATATGTAAAGGACTGTGTTCTGTACATGGACTTGAGAGCGCCTCCAGAGTATGAACCTTTCCCTTTGGTTCTGTTCACAGCCTCTTCCCAAAGTGTTCATCAAAACCTGAGAGCCTCCAGTAACTTGGTTCTACTCTAGCCAAGTTTCAGAAGAAAAAAGAGGAGATGAAAGAGTGGGGAAGAGGAGGGGAAAAGACAGAGGGGCAGGAAATGAAGAGTGAGGAAGGAGAAGAGAGGGGGAGGAGGGTTGTTAGGTATTAAATATTAACTTTGTCCCCCAAGAAAGATATGTTGGCGTCCTCACCCCCACACTGGTAAATGAGATCGTGTCTGTGGCAGGAGGATGTTCCTCTGCAGATGTCATCAGTTCAGTCAGTGAAGTCATGCTGGGCTAGGGCAGGTCCTAGTCCTAATCCCTTTGAGGGACGTTTTATAAAAGAGAAGAACAGAGCCAGAGTCACACAGAAGAAAGGAGCCACGAGAAGACGCATGTACAAGCAGTAAAGAAACATCAAGGACTGCCACCAGCAGCTATGAGCCAGGCACGGGGCAGTTCTGCTCTCGAAGCCCTCAGAAGGAACCAACATGGATGACACCTGGTTAAACTTCCAGACTCCAGAACTGTGAGTAATTTCTGCTCTTTAAAGACATCCATTTTTGCTATGGCAGCACCAGGAAATTAAGACAAGGAGAAAGAGGGGGAAGGGAAGGAGGGGGTGAAGGATGGAGGGAAACCAAAGCGTTAACTTCCACCCACTGCAACCTAGTTTCTACCCAAGCACCATTTTCTGCAATGGCCAGGAGCTTCCCATGGCCAAACCCATTGTCTCTGCCTAGGTCTCTTCGTCTGACACTGCCAAGGATCCTTTCATTCTTTCTTTTCTCCCCCAAGTTATCAACTTTGTTGAGGAGTAAGTTACAAACAATAAAGTGCATTTATTTCAAGTGAATCATTTCATGAGTTCTGACAATTGATTATACCCATGAAACCACATCACAATCAAGATGCACAAAATTTCCATCACCCCAAAGGAGTTTTAATCTCCTCTTACAACTCATCCTTCCCTCCCCCTAAGCCCCAGTTTTTATCTCCAAATTATTTTGCATTTCATAGAAATGAAATCATTTATTATTTACTTTTTGGGCTAGCTTCTTTCTAAAATTCATCAATACTGTTGAGCAAAGCAGTGGTCCCATTCTTTATATCACTAAGCAGTGCTTCACTGGATGGATATACCACAATTTAGAGGGAAGAAGTTTCTAGAGATTCTTGTTTCAATTGAAAACAAGTCAGATTTGGGGGCATTAGGGAGGACAAGAAGCACTTGAGGAAAAAGAGAGCATAGGATGCTCCTTTACACACACAGACATAGTTACAGGCACACACAGAGACAGTTGGACACATGGACACACACAGGGACAGACAGAGATACACACATGGACAGACACAGATGTAGACACAGAGACAGACACACACATATGCACACAGACACATGCAGACACACAGGCATACAAAGGCAAACACACACACATAGAAACACATGCAGATACACACACAGACACATGATGCACACACATAGATACATGAGCACATACACATGGACACATAGACACAGGGACACGTATGCTCACACAGACACACACACGCAGATACATGCAGACATACAGAACACACATGCTAACACTGACACGCATATGCACAGACACACATGCACACACAGACACATGTGCACACAGACCCATGAGAGATATTAAAGTAGCAATAGAAAGAAAAGAAACAGTATTGCCAGTGAGCTTAGAAAAACAGACTTTATATAACATGTAGCCACTTGACTGATGAGACACTTTTAAGATAGAAAGACAACAAAGACCGACACTTCTGTATTTTTTTCTTTTTCCTCCACTGAACTGCTGGAGCAGGTTTCTGAGGGGATTGGCAGCAGCCCTGAAGACAGAAGGCTCCTGGCTCCAGAGCTCAGGCTGCAGAGTACTGTCACAGGGGCGTGACACTGAGCTCTGCCCCTCCACCCCTCCTGAGACCTCACAGGTCTCAGCTTCTGTTCTCATGCCCGCTCGGGGCTGTGCCAGAGACGGTGGCAGATGGACACACAGTTTGTAATTATCACCTTAGCCAGGCATCTGCTACCCTTCCCGAGTCATTCAAAATAATTAATCTGTTGTACTCATTGATAATAACGTGCTGCTTAGAGAAAGATGGGTCCACTGGAAAGTAGGAAAAGGAGAAGCTGCAGCCTCATTGCAAATCACTAACTTACTCCTAATTGCCTATGCATGTGTCATTCTGCAAGCATTTCACCTCATTTAAAAGATAAATAAGCTAAATGGGTATTACATGGTACCCTTTGATTGGAATTATTTTCTGATAAAAGGACATGTGAAAGAAATGCTTTGGGGAGTGGTTTCACCAACCACAGTAGCTCCTCTAAAGGGTGTCCAGTAGAACTCTGGGAGTTGAAATATCCCCCACCTCTTATGCCCCATTCAAGAGTAGGGTGAAGAGAGACACAGCGGGTGAAGAGTCCAGAGATGGGACACCTCTCTGCGTTCTGTGGCCTCTGCTCTCCTGGACCACATGGGTCACACAACTGCCCTGTGTGCCTTCCCCACTTTGTCCCCCAGTACAGTACACACCAAAACCAAACCTGTTGTCGTCAAATTGGTTTCAATACATAGCGATCCTACATGACAGAGTAGAACTACTCCCTAGGGTTTCTAAGGTTGTGACCTTTACAGTAGTAGACTGCTACATCTCTTCTCCCATGAAGCCACTGTGGATTCGAACTAGCAACCATTTGGTTAGCAACAGAGGGCTTAACCACTGTGCTACCAGGGCTCCTTAATGAATACACTAGTGGCTTCCTTAATATGCATATTCATAGGAGCCATCTGCTCTTGGCCCTGAGCCTCACTGCCAAATGACAACAAATGCAGTCAGCTCGCGGAAGTTTCAAGAAGCTACCTGACACTCCTTCCAAAAACCCTGACATGCAACATGGGGACCAGGCGAGGGAGAGGGAGAGGATTCCCAGACCCACCAAAGTGTAGATGAGTAAGAAAAGCAGAAGGCACACATGCCACGTTGGGGAGGTGATGGTAACAAAGGGAAATGTTCCAGACGGCAAAATGGCCTCCCCCAAAGAACCAACTAGGCCTTTAAGGACCACACTGTGAACCTTTATGAACAGATTGTACAGGTCACACAGGAAGCCAGACAATCAGGCAGCAAATCAATACTGATGAACATGCTTCAGGGGTGTCCCCAGCCCAGGGTGATGCTGGGATTTACAAGCATGAATCAGCCCCCAGAACGTGCATCACGCCCCACTGAAATGCCTCATTCCACTCTTTTGGGGGGTGGGAGCATTGTTTACCTTGGGGAGTTGGTTTTCTGACAGGGCACACCAGACCTCCTTCCATTTCTCATTATCTGAGAATCTGCTTATGAATCTGCTACAGGGAAGGGTTTGTCACCGCTGCTGTTAAAACGACTTCAGCCAACAGAATTCCTAAAGGTCGTAACTGCATCCTGGTTATTTTTTCTCCTGTAACTTAAAACCACTGACCCTCCATGTCCGTTTATTTTCTTGACGATATGCCTTGAAAGATAAATTCGTCCTGGTGGTGAGAGCAGTTGTAGTAATTTAGTTTAGAGATCCAGACCAGTGCCCTCAAACTAATTTGTTTTTTACCCAAATTACAACCTTTCTTTGTATGTAGCAGAAGAGTTCGTGTGCCCTCCTCAGAGTCATACTTCCTGGCATTTAATTCTTCCCTCACTCACTAACAGGCTTCTCAGAATCTGTCCGCTTACAATTCAGACAATGTAAAATAAAATCCACACACAAAAAATCCAACCAAGCAAGTAATAAATGGAGTAGATTCAGCACAATTACAATCTCCCACTTTCTAATTGGAAAGGAAAGTAAACTGGTTTTACCAAGGTTCCAGAATATTATTTGCTACAAATACTTGAATCCTGTCTCAAAGGAAGGAACTCACTGTCAAACATTTTGCACTCTGTTTTTGGTTGTGACCCCCACTGTTAAGGATACAGAAGTCCAAAAGTCATGGGTCAAATTGTCTTTCAATCACATGAAATCAGATCCATTCCTCAGTCCAGATTAGTTGACACACAAGAGGGGAATGGGAAGCTATTTTAATGTAGGGTTGCTCAGCTTTTAAAACATGATCACTCATTCTGAATTTCATGAAGAAAAGAACAAGCCATCAAATCACTGGCAACCACTGGAAAATGCCAAGTGTGGCCACTGAACTTTAAAGCCCGTGACTCCTCCATCTCGTCCTTTCTAAAAATAACAATAGCTAATGAGTGGGAGAAGTCCCTGCGTGGCGTGATGGTTAATGCTCTTGGTTCATAAACGACAGGTTGTCAGTTCAAGCCCCCCCAGCTCCTTGGAAGAAAGGCCTGGCAATCTACTTCTGAAAAATCAGCCACTGAAAGTCTATGGAGTGCAGCTCCGCTCTGACACACATGGGTCGCCATGAGTTGGAACTGACTTGATGATAAAATAACAATTACTGCAAAGAAAGGCATCTCTTTCTTCTTCTTCTCCCTTATTATTATCTGCATCATCATCATTAATACTATGGCCACCTGCTTCTGAGAGGGCTGAGAAAAGGGCAGGAAACACCTTCAGATCTGTTCAACGGCTGCATGCCTTTGGCAGCTTCCCCGTCACTTCTAGGTTGGTTTTCCTCAATGGAGACAATCTCCATCCACTTTGTACATTCAGGCAGTCCTCGCATTATAGAGATCTGACTTACATACAACCCACAGTCATGAACCAACCTCCAGAAAGCCTATTACGTTAAAAATCCAAGGTACATACAATGGTTTATAATAACAAACCTGTTACTTTGTGGCATGCATGAAAACATTATGATTGCTACTGTCTTATTATGTTAAAGATGTTTTAGTTTATTTGTGTTTCTTTAATGCTTTTTATGTACAGAAAGTACACTATACTATACACTGTAGACAAAGATAAATATTTAACTGGCATAAGATACAAACCGTACTTGTTTCGACTTCTGTACAGATTCAACTTAAAGACTGATCTAGGGACAGAACTCATTTGTAATCTGGGAACTGCCTGTGTTACACAGAGGCACTTGTGTTCACCTGGTGAGATTTCAGAGAGAGACCAGCAGAAATGGAGAACAGGATTCAGACTCAAATGTAGACCACATGGCAGCTCCACCACACACTGGTTCTTTTATCTAGGCATAGAGAGCCCTGCTGAAAGTGAGGTAGCAACTGCCACACTGGAACCTGGAAGGAAGATGGGGCAATCTACTTCCGTAGTGATACTGCCTCGGAAACCGAAGGAGGGGTCACATGAGTCAGGTCCAACTCAACAGCACATACCAACAACAACAACACTAGGGTAAAAGGAGCCTGATGGCACAGACAGTTAAGTGCTCGGCTACTAGCCCAAAAGTTGGTGGTTCAAACCCACCCAGCCGCTCCACAAGAGCAAGATCCTGGCAGCCTGCTCCCATAAAGACTACAGCCAAGAAAATTCTATATGGCAGTTTCACTCTGTCGCATTGGGTCCCTATGAATCAAAAACTGACTTAACAGCACCCAACAATAACAACTAAGGTAAAGCTACGTATACATAAACTATGAATGAAAAAGAACAAAAACAAAACACGTTGCCATCAAGCAGATTCTGACTCATAGTAACCCTATGGGACACAGTAGAAGTGCCCCACAGTGTTCCTAAAACTGTCAATTTTTACATGTGTCATGGAAGCAGACTGCCACATCTTTCTCTCGCGGAGCAGCTGGTAGGTTTGAACTGCCAACCTTCTGGTTAGCAGCTGAGAGCTTAACCACTGTGCCAGGGCTTCAAAGCTATAGATCCTCTAAAACTACTTTCTGTTAAGCAATTTGGTTCCTAACATAGAGAACCACTGAATAAGCTGACAGTGTGGCATTTCTATCCTTTTATTCCCATTTTAATATGTTTTGAGTACTTAAATTCTCACCACTGCTAATTGTGGCTGTAAGGACTGTTTGAGAAACAGACAGAGCTCACTGCTGAGCCTCAGAACCTGGATTGGTTTCAGGCACACAGATATTCAAAAAGTTTGTTGAACAAAGGAATAAAAGAACATAGCAAAATGCCAGCTGTGTCCCCTCCCATCACCCACAGAGCTTTTCGATGCTGTAAATACCCAGCTTATATTTTCTCTCCACTGCAATCAGCTCAGTGAACAGGACGTGAGTGCGACCACATATGCCATGTAGACATAGGCTGAACAATCATTTTAAATGAGACTAAAATGCTAAATGGATAGAGATCTGACAGGAACAAGATGGGTTGACAATGGCCACCACCAAACTTCTCAGAAAAGTGGCATGAAGTCACCACGACATCATGGCAATAGAATGAGAACCTGCCTTCCTAACAGCAGCATGGAATAACAGAGCAGTCCAGACTCAGAAACATGGTAGGTTTCTATTTACAGATCAGCATCAGACATTCCGTCCCTTCATCAACACATGATAATGACACTCCCATGACCCAGCAGACGACTGGGACCTGGAAATGCCTCCCACCACCAATTTGCAGACTTGGTCATCCCGGATGAAGCCCTGGTACGTATCAGCTTACAGGCTCTCATTTAAAATGATAGGTAATACCACACCTCTATTTTATAAACATGAAACAAATGTACAGAAAAGAAAACCTGATGTTTATCAGAGAGCAGTGACACAGCCACCTTAGACTATATAGAGATTTGTCAGAGCTCACTGACTGGCCTGACAACTTCCCCAGCAGATGGTCATGCAGATGTCCTCCAGCCCATATTAAATGCATTTTCTGTCCATCATCCAGGTACAATGCGGGACCTTCAACGGAACCCAAAGATTTAACAACCATGTAAACTGAGAGTGAAAACTGGGGAAATCATTTAAGAATTTCCAGAGAGATAAAGAACTATAGTGGATGTTACAGATACCAATCTGTGGTCAAAATCCACTCCAACAGCACTTCCTCTTAGCTTACCTTCCACTGTGTCCTAGGAACTTCCCTCCACTCCACTTCACCACCTATGATTTGTTCTGTTAACTGTCAATCAGGTAGCCAGCTAGTCAACATGGTGATCCCACAGCTCCTGCTGGCTAGTTGGTCCCCACACCCTGCTATGCCTGATTTTCATCATACCCACCAGGCTATTACTACTACTGTCATTCAAATCCAAATAAATCCAAATGAAAATTATTCCTTTCTTTTTTGCATTATATAGAAGGAAATACTCTTTTTCTGTCCCTAAATCAACTCTGTTTTAACATCAACAATATCAGAAATGGCAATTGGCAAAAAAATTTACTCAATTGGGGAAAAATTAAAACATCTTTTTTATTTCTCAATCACTAAGGAGTTAGTATGATCACCACAATTATATCACCTACGGTTACTGCATTTTGAAGGGTCCAAATCAGGAAAGTAGAGATATCAAGTATCCAAAGTTTTGCAACATGAGTCCCAGTGGGGGAGGGGAAGCACAAGCCCTTTCCTTACTGACCTATGACTCCCAGGGGATGACACCAGGGACCAAAGTAGATGACAGAAGGTGGCACATCAAAAACATGATCACTTTCGGGTAATTAGCACCACCACCACCACCACCACCACGGTTACATGTTGTTGAGTCTGCCCCAGATCATGGTGACCCTGAGTGCATCAGAGTTTTCCTTCCTTGTTCTCACTTTGTATTGTGGCTTGGGTGGAAGTTTACAGAACAGACTGGTTTTCCATTCGGCAATTCATACACACCTTCCTTGTGACATTGATTGCGGCCTCCACAATATAGCAGCACTCTTCCCACTTCCTCCTTGGGCTTCCTATTTCCATTTCATCCTTCTTTCTTATCATTTCCTACCTTCTGAGCTTTATCTCTGGGCAAACGCTGCCCTTTTGATCTCATATGGTTAATTGGGTTAATTGTTCTATGGAGTGCGTATCTCCCTGGTGTTACTGTTCACCTTATAAGCCTGCCTATGTTCAGCTGAGAGTTGAGCCATGGAGATGAGTTGAGTTTCAGGCTTGAACGGTGACTAAGGAACACAGTTCTAGGGTTCCACAAGTCTCCATCAGATCAGTAAGCCTGGTCTTTCCATGATTTTGAGTTTCATTCCATCAGGGTTTTAAATGTCGGATTTTTCAGAAGCAGATTTCCAGGCCTTTCTTCGAAAGCATCTCTGGATGGACTAGAACCTCCAACTTATTGGTTACCAATACAGGTTTCTAACTGTTTGCCACTCAGGGACTCCTCAGAGAATTAGCAGATTCTTTAATCTGCAGATCCTTCAATCTAGCAGATCTGATTTAATAATTCAAGATATCATTATTTGGGAATTTACATATAAATATTTCCTGAGTTGGAATCAACTCAATGAGAACAATAACAAATGTAACGGAAAAGCATTCCCTCACATAGAATCAGATTCAACTACCATGTTAAGGATATACTCCTTGGCAAGCTTTATGCTATATGCTTTCATATTTATCTTGACTGCTCCACTTATTAACTGTCTAACCTTGGCAAATTTCCTTAACTGACAACAATTGCATTAACCTCACAGTATTGTTATGAAGGTTAAATGAGTTGATGGGTATAATCAATTAATTACTGCCTGGTATACATTAAGTTCCCCTTGATCTATGCACATGAACACAATTAAGTGTTCTGGAAGTACATAGACCAAGGGTCATCATTAGAAGAAACAAGGGTATACTGCCTGGTTTATAATCAGGAAAAGTGTGGATCAGGGTTATATATCCTTTCACCATACTTATTCAAACTCTGTGCTAAGCAAGTAATCCAAGAAGCTGGACTATATGAAGAAGAATGTGGCATCGGGATTGCAGATGATACAACCTTGCTTGATGAAAGTTAAGAGGACTTGAAGCACTGATGAAGATCAAGACTACAGCCTTCAATATAGATTACACTCCAACATAAAGAAAACAAAAATCCTTACAACTGAACCAATAAGCTACATCAAGATAAATGGAGAAAATATTGAAGTTGTCAAGGATTTCATTTTACTTGGATCCACAATCAACTCTCATGAAAGCAGCAGTCAAGAAATCACATGATGTATTGCATCGAACAAATCTGCTACAGAAGACCTCTTTAAAGTGTTAAAAAGCAAAGATGTCACTTTGAGGACTAAGGCATGCCTGACCCATGCCATAGCATGCCTCATATGCCTGCAAAAGCTAGATAATGAGTAAGGAAAACTGAAGAAGAATTGCTGCCTTTGAATTCTGGTATTGGTGAGGAATACTGAAAACACCAGGGACTACCAGAAGAATGAACAAATCTGTCTTGGAAGTACGGCCAGAATGGTCCTTAGAAGCAAGGATGGCGAAACTGTATCTCCATACTTTGGACGTGTTGTCAGGAGGGACCAGTCCCTGGAGAAGGACATCATGCTTGGTAAAGCAGAAGGTAAATGGAAACGATCAAGACCCTCAACACGATGGACTGACACAGTGGCTGCAACAATGGGCTCAAACATGGCAACAATTGTGAGGATGGCACAGGACCAGGCGGGGTTTCGTTTTGTTGTACACAGGGTTCCTATGAGTTGGAAGTGACTCAGTGGCACTTAACAACAACAGCAACTGTGAGGCCTGAGTCCTAATGGCCTCCAGGTAATTCCGACACTCCTTTCCGAACACAGGCTCAACACAACTATTAAGTGCTTAATGATTATTACTTGCTACTAGCATTATTATGACTAACATTATCCTCATTGCAAATAATCCTTACGAAAGTCCTGCGAGTTGGTTATCATTGCCTCCATTATAGATCAGAAATGGAGACTCGGAGAGGTTAGGACCCACAGCTAGGACTGGTGCCCAAGACCCCTGACTCAAAGTCCTCTCTAACTGTGCAATAGAAAAAAATAACACAGTTGCCATCAAGTCGATTCTGACTCATGGAAATTCTCTGTGCTTCAAAGTAGATCTATACTCCTTAGGGTTTTCAAGGGTATGGCCTTTCAAAAGAAGATTGCCAAACCTTTCCTTCAAGGGATCTCTGGGTGGATTTGAACCATCAACTTAGCAGTTAGTAGACAAGCACTTAACCATCTGTACTACCTGAGGCTATAAATAAATGTATTTGAATCCACAAAGATGGCTGATCAAAAAAAAAAAAAAAAAAAGGCACTTTCACAGACTATTTAATAAAAGAACATTAATTGTTAAGCAATTGTTAAGAACACTTAAAAGTTAGGACCAAGTCCTTTAATGTCCTAAATCTCTTGTCAACTCATGTAGCGTAGGAAGACTGGCATGATGGAAAGTAAGAGACCAAGATCATACGTCAGGAAACTTGGGGGTCAGTCCAGGTGCCCTTCCTCACTGCTCTGAGATGCTGGGCAAGTTACTTAAACTCTCTTTACTCAAGTGACCAGTATGAGGGTTAAATAAAATAATATGTGTTAATGTGATGTGAACTACAGAGCTCTGGACAAACATAAGCTTTTGTCCCTCATTTTTTTAATATGGTAAAATATACATAATGTAAAATGTGCCATTTTAACCATTTGAAATGTACAATTCGGTGGCATTAATTATTTTCACAACCTTGTGCAGCCCATCATCACTATGCATTTCCAAGTATACAAAACAAAACCCAAATTCACTGCCATCAAGTCAGACCCGACTCATAGCGACCCCTCCTTGGGTTTCCGAAGCAGTATCTCTATGGAAGTACATTGCCCAATCTTCCTGCTGAGGAGTGGCTGGTGGGTTTGAACTGTCAGCTTTCTGGTTAGCAGTCAAATGCCTTAGGCACTACACCACCAAAGATCCATTTTCAAGTATAAGCTACTATTTTTATCATCACAATTCACGTGATGGTAAACTTTGTTTCATATGGACATAAGTCCAAAAGCAAGACTGTCTGGTCTTTTCTTAAATAACCCCCCTATAACAGATAAATTAGCTTGATCAAAATTCCTTAGCATTTTGCACCATTCCCTCCCTAGAAACCATGAGCTAAAAAAGAACGCAAAGGTGTTCACTTATCAACTCCAGAACAAGTCCGTGTCCCCCTTTCTTCCTCCGTGTCCCCCTTTCTTCCTCGAGGATGCTGAAGAACATTCAAATGGCCCATTCTTTGTCTCTAAAGCCTCCATACAAAAACCAGAGGTGGAATACTTTTGTTCCAGGGGAAGACCCACCACTTTATTTGACTGCATGACCTTAACAGGTAGGTGTAAATATTTTGCTCCCCAGATATTGCAAAGACTGGGAGATAATTCATTTCATTTAATGAAAGTGCCTTCCTACAGCTGGCTTCTCACAGACCAATCAAAAGAGAAAACTGCAGGCCCACTATTTTCAACCTGCTACAGAGTGAACTGTGTTCCCCCAAAATGTGTACTAGAATCCTAACCCCTCTGGTGGCATAGTGTCTAAGACATTTGACTGCTAACCAGAAGGCTGGTGGTTCAAACCCACTAGCCACTCCTTGGAAGGAAGACTGGACAATCTACTTCTGTGGAAATACCACCTTGGACTCATGGCAGTGAGTTTGTTTTTTTTGGTTTGGTGCTTATGGATGCAATCTCATTTGGGAGTAGGGTTTTCTTTGTTATGTTAATTAAGCCTTGAGCATATAGGGTGTGTCTTAAACCTACTCACTTTTGAGAGATAAAAAGAGTAGATTATGTTGAGCCCAGGTTATGAAGGAGTTGTTCAGCGTGAGGAATTTACCAACACATGACAATGCAAGTGCAAGAAGGAGAGTTTATTTGCTAGCTCGAGTTAGGGTCCCTGCTCTCACCAATTCAGTGGTTTGAGCAAAAGACCTCATGCTCTTTTACTATCACAATTTTATAGGAAAAAATATAGGGTGGAGTAGATAATTGGGTTTTAGGGCAGGGGTTTGGATGTCGGAGGGGGGGTTGGAATCCCCTGGCTTCAAAGGTGAGCGAGAGACTTTTTTGGGGCCCGGGCAGATCTCTTTGATATGTGCGAATCCGGGGGGAGGTGAGAGCTGTCTGAGCCTTCAAAGGTGGGCGAGAGACTTTTTGGGGCCAGGCAGATCTCTGATAAAAGCTCTGAGGCATGGGATGTGTTAATCTCCATACTAAAGGCTTCTGGTTTAAGATCTACTTGGAGGCATTAGGACTCAGCATGGGACGTGTTAATCTCCATACTAAAGGCTTCTGGTTAAAGATTTGGGCCTCAGCTCCACAATTAGGCACAGAGAACTCAATTTACTGCCAACTCTCAGGCAGGAAATGAAAGGGTCAATTTCTGAAAAATCCAATCTCTCCAGAGAAATTACTTCCAAACACTGACATTTGAGGAGTACTTCCTCTGGTGGCATAGTGCCTACGGAATTTGACTGCTAACCAGAAGGCTGGTGGTTCAAACCCACTAGCCATTCTTTGGAAGGAAGACTGGGCAACCTACTTCCGTGTAGAGATACTGAATCCTAGTAAAGTAAAAACTATTTCCCCCACCCTGGAACCCAGATGGAAATAGATAAGTAAACTAAATTACCCCCAACTATTTATCCTCCTGGTTAAGCAGATAATTAGATAAGACCCCATAAGTAAACTAAATTACCCCCAACTATATCCCCCCCAAGGCAGATAACCCCTAAGTAAACTAAATTACCCCCAACTATTTCACCCCCTGGTTAAGGAAGATAATTAGATAAGACCCCTGATGGGAATAGATAAGTAAAGTAAATTACCCCAACTATACCCTCCCCCCCAAGACAGATAACCCTGGATGGGAATAGATAAGTAAACTAAATTACCCCCAACTATTTTCCCACCTGGAAGGATGAGTATTCAGTTCCTTAAAGAACTGAACAGAAAACATTCCTTCCTGCAGATGATAGACTGCTAACAGTATCTTAGAAACAACTTGTAAATTAACTCTGGCCCACCAATGTGCAAAAGGGCAAAAAGGAACAAAAGTTAGTTGCAGACCCTCCCCCCTCTGCCCAAGCCCCTATCTATCAGCTGATAACAGGAAGCTAGTGTGACTCATCCTCAGCACTGTTCCCATTTCACATTCACGCCCAAATTCCTCAACCTTCTGTGAATATGCACAACCCCCTCTCCTAAATCTACAAAAACTGTATTGCAATGGCATCTCCGGGAGTCAGATCTGGGTACTGAACTACCCCTACTCCTTGCATTGCCACTTTGCAATAAATAATTTTCTCTCCTTTCAATCTAGGTGTGTAAACTGTTTTGGCCTGACTGCACAACGGGTAGGGACCCGCATTTGGTCCGATAATAACACCACTTCAGAAACCCAAGGAGGGGTCACTATGAGTTGGAATCAACTCAATAACAGTGAGTTTAGTTTCATTCCCCCCGCCTGCTTCAACACACACACACACACAAACCATGGAAAATTCTGGCTTGAAACCTGATCATAGTGAGTCCTACCAATGAACAAGCCATGCTCACACACAGATTCCAGTCAATTTATTAGCTCCTCACACTTAAACATGGCAATATTGCCAAAAATCAGCACAGACAAACCAAAATAGAATACAGGTGAGATTCAGAAAAACGGAGTCAATCCAGAACGCAACAAACTATTAAAAATATAAACAAAGACAAGGAAAGAAAAGGAAACATTGATTGATAGCCTCAAAGAAAAAAGAAAATAAACTGTATCCATGGAACAGGAAGATATTCTAAAATGAAACAATAAAGAGAGATCAGAAAAGGATTCTTGGATTTTAATAAGAAGATAGCTGAAATTAAAAGAAAAAAAAATCACTAGAAAAGCTAGAAGATAAAATCAGGGAAACTTTCCAGAAGTAGAATAAACAGTCAAAGAGATGGAAAACAAAGGGTAAGCTAAAAAAAAAAGGGGGAAAAAATTAGAGCATCAGTCCAGAGACCTAACATCTGAATAATAAGGAGGACCAGAAACATAGAACAGTATGGGAGAAACTAACAAACAAATAACAAAAGACAATTTCTGAAAAACAAGAACATGAGGCTTATAAAATGCCCTGCGTGTGACTAGGAAAGGACACACACCAGAGCGCATCACTGCAAAATCTCAAAATATGGAGATAATACCTGAGATAAAGACTGAGAATGGAAATGGCATCAGATTTCTTAACACTGAAATTGATATAACAATTGAGTAATGATTTTAAAATTGAGGTTTAATAATTACTTTTATCCTAGAATTCTATGTCATCTAAATTATTGATCAAGGCATTTTTATATATGCAAGTATTCAAAAAATTAACCTGCTATATTTTTCTCAAAAAGGTCCTGGATGATGTACTTTAGCAAAAATGAGGAAGACTAAGACTTAAGAATAAGTACCTAAACAGGAAAGCAGTGCAGAGAAATCTTAGGACAGTAGCAAGTCCGCGGACCTAGAGAAGAACTTCTCCAGATTACACAGGAGCTTCAGGAGAAAAGTCTTGGGGAGGGAGGATGGTAATGACATGTTTGAACATACAGGAAATATACTACAATGTATGTTATTTGACAAAGATACTGGAGAGTTCAACAAATATTAGCAACAGGTACTACACAAAATGAAGATAAGGTAGTCATCAATTCCAGGAAAAACAAAGGGCTGAAATACAGCAGCAATTGTAAGGATGGTGCAGGATCAGGCAGTGTTTCATTCTGTTATACACAGGGTCACTCTGAGTCAGAATCAACTTAATGGCACCTAACAACAATGAAGAATACTGAAAATACCATGAACTGACAGAAGAACAAACAAATCTGTCTTGGAAGAAGTACAGCAAAATGCTCCTTAGAAGTAAGAATGGCCAGACTTCATCTCATGTACTTTAGTGATGCTGTCAGAAGGGACCAGTACCTAGAGAAGGGTATTATACTTGGTCAAGGAGGTCAGTGGAAAGGGGAAAACCCTCAACAAGATGGATGGGTGCAGTGGCTGCAATGATGGGCTCAAGCATAGAAGGGATTGGGAAGATGGTGTAGGCCCAGGTAGTGTTTTGTTCTGTTGTACATGGGTCAGTATGAGTCAGAGCCTACTAATTGGCCCCTATCAACAACAGTGACAACAATACAAGAAAGGAGTCATGGTCATATTTCGCTGTTTTACTTCTCAGCAAGAGTATTTGTTTAAATCACAGTACTATAAACCTCAACCACTGACTGAACAAAACAGTATTATACAACTTTGTTGAGGGGATGGAGGGAAGGAAATTGTACAGAGAGTGAGAGAACTATCATCTTCCCCGAAGTTAACAAATGAAAAAAGAAAATAGCAGTAAAAACATACTTGTAGAAATACAAGGGTAACTAACAGATAAACATAAATATAATATGTAAATATATGAACATCAAATACATACCTCTGAGGGGTACTTCAAGAAATTAAAATTTGAAATCTCTAGAAGCTCTGGTGGCATAGTGCCTAAGGCATTTGACTGCTAACCAGAAGGCTGGCGGTTCAAACCCACCAGCCACTCCTTAGAAGGATGGATGGGCAATCTACTTCCATAGTGATACTGTCTCGGAAACCCAAGGAGGGGTCGCTATGAGTCGGATCCAACTCGATGGCAGCGAGTTTATGACTATCTCTATTGCTAAGATGTAAGCAAGATAAGGAGAAAAATGGAGAGTGCAAGAATAAAGCTCAAACAAGTAACCAGCCTCAAACCAAATGATCATAAAACACCTCTGTGCCTGAAAGAAACCTCAAACCAAAACCAAACCCAGTGCCACCCAGTCCGTTCCAACTCAGACACTTCACACACTCTTTTACAAGCATGTTTCCCTCTCATTTTGTAATGATGCCATTTAAAATCCTGACGCCTCCCCTGTGCGTGGATGCTACAAAGAGTCTCTCAAACATGCGATGGATTGTCTCGTTTCTCTGATTTATCGCAGACACATTGAAAATACTTCTCTTGCTTTTATTTTTATTTCTAATCAAAACCTTCATTTCTACGTTGTTTGTGTTTTCAGTCATGAGAGTCTACGGTAAATGCTTTGGTCTAATCAGACTAATATTCACTGTTTCGGTAAATGCTTTGGTCTAATCAGACTAATATTCACTGTTTTCCACACTCATGTCTGTACAGCTGGTAAATATCCAAAGTACGAGAATTCTTCCAATAAAGCTGATTCTCTCCTAAGAGAGAATCAGCTTTAAGTTTTTCTAAAAATGTATGTATGCATGCCTATAACCCAATAGAATGTATTCTCTAGGTATAAACCTAAAACTTTCACTAAAATCATTCCAAATCCCTTTATAATTACCTTTGAAGTAAAATTTTGATAGAAAAGCAAGCAACACACCCAATCCCATTAGCCTTAAGTCTTCCTGAACCAAACATGTTTAGGCTTAGAAATAATGAAATTGGAACTACTCAAGTATATGCACTGACGGATAATAATTACTGCTTAGAAGACATACAACCAAGCCCACTTACTGTGGTTTAGCTTTAAAAATAGACAAAGTGATTTAATAAATAACAAATTCAAATATGACATTTAGAAAAAGAGATTTGTTTACCTCTGTTGGTTTGTAGCAGTCTACAAGGGCTTCCTAGGATTAAATACACAAAAGGTGGATTTTATTATTTTTTAATTAAACACCATTTTTAAAGTGAAATTAAAAATCCTTTTATCTTTATAGTATTATGTCAAACATAGTAAACCAAGATTTCTTATTAACTATCTAGAATCACACTTTTTTTATTCTAGTACCAGTTGGTCATGTGAAGATATAAAAAGTTGTGTCTTTAATATGTAGAAATGTCTTGTTCTTCAGAACATGCACACATACATAACCTACAAGGAAAAAAATTTTTGAATAGGAGATTTATATTATGTATTACCGTAGCACTGAAAACTAAATCTGATCCTTGATGACCAGGTTATGAGTACCTCACGGAGGAAAAGAACAGTGCTTACGTCAAGGAAAGATAGGAGACATTAAGGAGCTCTGGTAGCATAGTGCCTAAGGCACTTGACTGCTCACCAGAAGGCTGGCGGTTCAAACCCACCAGCCACTCCTCGGAAGGAAGGTTGGGCAATCCTACTTCCGTAGTGATACTGCCTTGGAAATCCAAGGAGGGGTCGCTATGAGTCGGGGCCGACTCGATGGCAAACAACAACAACAACAAGGCATCCATTAGGTTGTAGGAGTCTTTGCCTGGTGCAAACAGTTAACACATCGAGCTGCCGACCAAAAGGTTGGAGGTTCAAGTCCACCCAAAGGCACCTCAGAAGAAAGGCCTGGAAATCTCCTTTCAAAGGAGCACAGCCCCTGAAAACGCCATGTAGCACATTTCTACTCAGACACACATGGGGTCACCATGAGTTGGAATCTATTCCAGCAATTAGCTTGGCTCTGATTTGGCTCTGATTTGTAGTTTGCAGGGAGATGTGGACTAACGCAATAAGCTCTAACCTAGGACAGCATTCCACAGGCTCAAACCCACTGATTTTCCTTCTATCAGCTGAATATAACCCAGAGGGATCCAAATGGTTTTAAGCCTACACATCTGGTCAGTGACTTTTTACCCCCTCGTCCTGCATGCACACGCGCGCACACACACACACACACACACTTTTCCTTTCAGTTGCCAACTTAGTTAACATTAAGCTTGATATATGTAAAGTTTCAGCTGTCTGTGAGAGGTGGCAACAATCACACTGGACAAGGAGAGGGGGTCTGGCCAGGCTTCGGCCACACCCCAGCTGTGATACAGCCTCTACAGTCCTCCGCATCCTCATCTGGGAATCAAGGCACTATAACCTGGGGACAGCTGACGCCCCTTTCCTATTCTAAATTTCAAGGAAAAAAAAAAAATTCTGTCATTACATTTTCTATTTAAAAAGAAAAAAAAAAAAAAAACCCACATTGCCAGCAAGTCAACTCTGACTCATAGCAACCCTACTGGACAGGGCAGAACTGCCCCATAGGGGTTACAAGGCTATAATCTTCATGGAAGCAGACTGCCTCATCTTACTCCCACAGAGTATTTGGTGGGTTGAAACCTCCAACTTTTCAGTTGGCAGCTGAGTGCTTAACTCCTGTGCCACCAGGGCTCCTATCTATAGAATTGTTGTTGTTGTTGTTATCTATAGAATTAGTGCCTGGTTTATCTTATGTTTCTAAAAAAATGTATAACCAGATGCTATTCTCTCCCAAGTAATCCTACCAACACAAGAGAAAAACCATTTAACTGAGTCTGCTCACTCCTCAGGGAACACTGGTCATTATTAACACATTAAACATACACATGCATTAAATTTAAATGTGCCTTTTGTTAGCTTTCTGCGATCATCTGCCATTGGGGATAACCAACTGCCATTAACAGTTTTTATCAGGGCAAGCAAAGGATAATGGCAGGTCAGAGGTCAACTGGTTTTAAGAACTCCCAAATGCAGATTTATAAGTTTTAGATTTGACCTGCTCCGGAAAGGGAGAGTTTTACTGCTCTGGACTAAGGAAACACAAGACATCTCCAAGTCCACTGTAGTGGAATGCTCTAAGGAGAGCGTCCTCCAAAAGCCAGTATTTTATTAAATTGAATTATGCTCTAAACCAGCTTATCTGGAACTTGATTTTATGAATGATAAAATCCAAAACTGGTCAATGGATCTTTGAGGGCACAATGAGCTCTCTCCCAAGAAGAGGCTGGAGAAATTCATGTTCACAAGGTGTTTTGAGAACTGGCGGGAGTCAAAGCACTGCCTAATCAGCCTGTTACAAGTCTCTGTATACTCAGGACCAGGGCTTCCCTCTGGGCTAGGACCCGTGGCCAGCCCTGTGCCAACACCACCACCGACCGGCAGAGCTCACTCACCAACACCACCACCAACCGGCAGAGCTCACTCACGCCAAGCCCTGGAGACCTTCGGGTATGAGAGCATTCGTTGTTGGAAAGGTGTGGGGCTTGAGAGCTGCTTACCTGTAATTTTAACGCTCTGTCTTCATCACTGTCTGCGTCAAGCAGATCGTCAATGTCAATTTCCACATCAGGCATTTCTTCTTCCTGGGGGAGGGGGAAGAAGGCATTTCATTCGTGAGAAGGTAAATTGTACTGAACTAACTCAGATGAGTTAAATAAGCTACTAGATTGTCAACTGAGGGGGATGACAGAGAAAGGGGGAGGAGGAGAGACTGGGGGGAGCAGGGGAGAGGGAAGAGGGACAGGAGGGAAAGGCAAAGGAGGAAGAAGAGAGGGGAGGGGAGGGCAACATGGAGGAAGGAAGGGGAAGGAGGGGGAGGGGCAGGAGAAGGGGGGGAGGGGGAGCAAAGGAGATTTAAGTCACAAGAGCAGTGAAAACCAGTATTTCAAAGAAGACATTTATGGACTTGGTAGCAGAAAGCTGAACCCGTGAGTCTATAAGGGGTACCGGCAGGTTACAGGGTAAGTGTTCAGAGCTATAGTTGGTGACTACCTCGCTCTTTATGCAGGGACCACCTCTCTCCTCACAGCACTAAACAAAACAAAACAAACTCATTGCCATCCAGTCAATTCTGCCTCATAGCAACCCCTGAGGCAGTGAATCTCTAGGAAAGTAGATTGCCCCATCCTCCTTCCACAGAGCAGCTGGTGGATTTGAACCTCCAACCTTCTGGTTAGCAATCAAATGCCTTCAGCACTACACCACCAGAGCTCCTTCCTCATAGCCCTAAATCTGGGGAAAACCAATCTACCATGAGGTTCCTGAGACAAGGTGCTCAGCTCAGCTCTGGGCATCAGCATCCCCCCACACCAGAGAGGACACGGGATCCACCTGAAACCAGTGGGGGCTTTGGAAAAAGAAGCTCTTTTGTGAGAAGCAGCCCCACCCTGAACTGAGAGCTGGCTGAGGAAGAACAAAGCCCTGGCAGTCATCTTGCAACCAGGAAGGAAAGCAGAGTTCAGAGTGAGTCTGACTCATGGCGGGCAGAGCAGGGAGAAATACAAACACAAGGTTCTGGATAACACCACCAAGTCACTGCATCAAACCACCGCTGAAGCCTGCCATGACCTCTGAAGCCCTGAGCCAGTTACCCTCGCTTACTGTTTCAGCAGAGTCTCGCGATCAACTGCTGACCAAAAGGTTGGGAGTTCGACTCCACCTAGAAAAGTGCCTTAGAAGGGAGGCCTGGCAATCTCCTTCCAAATGGTCACGATCATTGAATATCCTATGGAAATGGTTCTACTCTGATACACATGAGGTCATGATGAATCACAGTTGACTTGACAGCAACTCATGACATTTTAAAATTTTTTTAGCCACTTTGTGTTGAGTTTTCTGTTCCTGCAACCAAAGCCAGCCCAGAAAAGAGAACAAGGTAATCAACAGGAATTTGGTAAAAAACCGCACTAATTGGGAATCTCTACTTCCAACACAAGTGGGTCTTTGCTCCCTCTCACCTCTTCCATCTCCTGAGTCTTCCCTCTACCTCTCAGAACAGAACTTTAACCATCAAATTAAAATAGCATTGAAGACGGTCCTGAAATTCTGAATTTATCTTTCCATTAGAGCCACCTGCACCCCAGCCCCTCCGGCCACAGGAATGGCTGATGGTGTCTGTGGAGCAGAGGGTGATGTTTCTTCACTGCGTTGCATAAGCTCTCGTCATCTGGTCTCCCCGTGCAAAGCTGGTTGCCTGACTGTCATCTTTCTAATTAAAGGCCTTTATTAAGGTAGTAGCTCTTAACCATTTTACTTTCCTGCCCCAACACAAACCCGAGGAGTATGACATACTAGCTCCGGAGTGCAGGTCCTCCATGGGCAGGAATCATTCCAGAAACAACCCTGTCCTGAGTCCTCCCATAATACTGAGTTGGAATCAACTTGATGACAATGGGTAGTAAGTTATTCCTGCTCCTATGGGGAATCTCTGCTTAGATCCTATTGCTCAGATGTAAAGTATACATAACCCACCAAAGTGGGTATTTATCAATGGGAATGGTTTAGCCTCATCTGCAAGGTTTGGACTCTTCAGCCTAATTTTCCCATTTGTACCACACCCATTAACAGGAGCTGATACTACTAGAAATGTTGTTGTTGTTGTTATGTGCCATCGAGTTGAACCCGACTCATAGTGACCCCTTTTTGGGTTTCCAAGGCAGTATCACTACAGAAGTAGATTGCCCAACCTTCCTTCGGAGGAGTGGCTGGTGGGTTTGAACCGCCAGCTTTCTGGTTAGCAGTCAAGTGCCTTAGGCACTATGCTACCAGAGCTCCTACTACTAGAAACAGGAAGTGTCATTTATCCAGAATAAGGCTAAAGGCTGACCACCTTTCTACTACCAGGAACATGGGCTCTGGGGCCAGGGGCATCTTGGGTCAAAGCCTGGCTCTGCCATTAACCCACTGTGTGACTCTGAGCAAATGTCTTAACTTCTCTGGCCTCACTTTCCTCATCTATGAAAATGGGAAAGGAAATAACTACGTAGAAAGGATTAAATTAGTGAGTTGACATCAACTTCTTCATACACCACCAGGCCCATAGCTAACACTTCTGAGCCCTGATTATTATTTCTATACTGGAAGAGGTGTGATCCATACAGAAAAGCTCAGATAATACAGGGCTATCATTCAAAATCCTTCATTTTACTAGAATCAAAATCTCTTTAAAAATAGAATAAAATAATAATAATAACAAAAGATGGAAAAGCTTATCTCCTTAGAAAACTTGAATCACCTTGGAACTGGGATCCAGTGCTTGTTGCAGTACAAGTAATAGAAGAGAAATTTAAAAAAAAAAGTAATCACTGGGCCTCCTAGACACTCAGTCTGCATTTAGAATTGATGCAGGCATCCTACCCTGTGATTGGATGGTTCTGGGCTGACGGCTGCGCCTTCCTTCACTAGAGTCCATCCTGCACTTGTATCCAACCAGGCTGGCTCTCAGACTGGTGCAGTTGCTGCCGTTGTTGTTAGGTGTCATCGAGTTGGTTCTGAGTCACAGCAACACTATGTTCAACAGAATGAAACAGCGCCTGGTCCTAAACCATCCTCACAATCCTTGCCATGCTTGAGCCCATGGTTACAGCCACCATGTCCATCCATCTCATTGAGGGTTTTCCCCTTTTTCACTGACCCTCTACTTTACCAAGCATGGTGTTCTTCCTCAGAGACTGGTCCCTTCTAACAACATGTCAAAAGTACATGAGATGAAGTCTGGACATTCCTACTTCTAAGGGATATTCCAGCGTACCTACTTCAAGACAGATTTCTTCATTGATCTAGAAGTCCATGGTATTTTCAATATTCTTCACCAATACCACAATTCAGTCAGTTCTTCTTCGGTGCACCTTATTCAGTGTCCAATTTTCACATGCATATGAGGCTACTGAAAATACCGTGGCTTGGGTCAGGCACACCTTAGTCTTCAAAGTGACATTTTTGCTCTTGAATACTTTAAAGAGGTTTTTTGCAGCAGTTTTATCCAGTGCAATACATAGTCTGAGTTCTTGACTGCTGCTTCCATGGGTGTTGATTGTAGATCCAACTAAAATGAAATCCCTGGGAACTTCCATCTTTTCTGTATTTCTTATGATTTTGCTTATTGTTCTATTTATAAGGATTTTTGTTGAGGTATAATCCATACTGAAGGCTGTAGTCTTTGATCTTTAAGTGCTTCAAATCTTCTTCACTTTCAGCAAGCAAGGTTGTGTCATCTGCGTATTGCAGGTTGCTAATGAGTCTTCATCCAATCCTGATGCTATGTTCTTCTTCATATAGTCCAGCTTCTCAGATTATATGCTTAGCATACAGATTAAATAAGAATGGTGAAAGGATACAACCCTGACACACACTTTTCCCGATTTTAAACCATGTACCATCCTCTCATTCTGTTCAAATGACTGCATCTTGGTCTATGTACAGGTTCCTCATGAGCACAATTAAACGTTCTGGAATTCCCATTCTTTGCAATATCATCCATAATTTGCTATGATTCACACAGTTGAATGTTTTTGCATAGTCAATAAAACACAGGTAAACATCTTTCTGGCATCCTTTGCTTTCAGCCAAGATCCATCTGGCATCTGCAATAATATCCGTCATTGCACATCCTCTTCTGAATCTGGTTTGAATTTCTGGAAGTTCCCTATCAATATACTGCTGCAACCATTTTTTAATTATCTTCAGCAAAATTTTACTTGTGTGTGCTATTAATGGAAATGTTCGATAATTTCCACATTCTGCTGGATCACCCTTCTTTGGAATGGTCACAAGTATGGATCTCTTCCATTCAGTTGGCCAGGTAGCTGTCTTCCAATTTCTTAGCATAAACAAGTGAGCACATTGCCACACTACATGTGTTTGTTGAAACATCTCAACGGGTATTCTGTCAATACCTGGAGCCAGGTTTTTCACCAATGCCTTCAGTGCAGCTTTGACTTCTTCCTTCAATACTTGTACTGGTTCTTAATCATATGCTACTTCCTGAAATGGTTGAATATTGACCAATTCTTTTTGGTACAATGACCCTGTATTCCTTCCATCTCCTTTGGACACCTCCTGCACTGTTCAATATTTCTTCCAAAGAATCCTTCAATATTACAACTCAAGTCTTAAATGTTTTCTTACATTCTTTCAGCTAGAGAAATGCTGAATGTGTTCTTCCTTTTGGTTTTCTAACTCCAGGTCTTTGCATATTTCATCAAAATAATTTACTATATCTTCTCGTGCCACCCTTTGGAATCTTCTGTTCAGCTCTTTTATTTCATTATTTCTTCCATTTGCTTTAGCTACTCAATGTTCCAGAGCAAGTTTCAGAGTCCCTTCTGACACCCATCATATCCTGTATCTTTAAGGACCTTTTACTTTCTTCATGTATCATGTTCTTGATGTCACCCCACAACTCGTCTGGTCTTCGGTCACTGGTGTTCAATGCATCAAATCTACTCTTGAGATGATCTCTAAATTCAGATGGGATATACCAAAGGTCATATATGGCTCTCATGGTCTTGTTTTAATTTTCTTCAGCTTCAGTTTAAACTTTTATATGAGCAATTGATGGTCTGTTCCACAGTTGGCCCCTGGCCTTGTTCCAACTGATGATACTGAGCTTCTCCATTGCCTCTTTCCACAGATGTAGTCGATTTGATTCCTGTGTATTCCATCTGGCAAGTCCACATGTTTAGTCCCCTTTTATGTTGTTGAAAAAAGGTATTTGCAATGAATAAGTCATTAGTCTTGCAAAATTCTACTATGCAGTCTCCAGCATCATTTCTTTCACCAAGGCCATATTTTCCAACTACCAATGCTTCTTTGTTTCCAACTTTCACATTCCAATCACCAGTAATTACCAATATAGTTTAATTGCATGTTTGGTCAGTTTCAGACTGTAGAAATTGGTAAAAATCTAAGGTTGGCAGTTCAAACCTACCAGACACTCTGCAGAAGGAAGACTGGGCAATCTACTTCTGTAAAGATTTACCACCTTGGAAACCCAAAGGGGATCGCTATGAGTCAGAATTGACTCCACAGCAGTGAGTTTGGTTTCTTTGGTTTGGCCTTAGTGGTTGGTATGTAAATTTGAGTAACAGTACTGTTGACTGGTCTTCCTTGTAGGTGTACGGGTATTATCCTATCACTGACAGCACTGTATGTCAGGACGGATCTTGAAATGACAGGCCACTTGTCTATCAGTTTGTCATACTGTGGTGGCTTGGGTCTTGCTGTGATTCTGGAAACTATGGCACTGGTACTTCAAATACCAGCAAAGTCATCCACAGTGGACAGATTTCAGCAGAGTTTCCAGATTAAGACAGACTACAAAGAAGGAAGTAGTGGTCTGCTTCTGAAAAACTGGCCACTGAAAACCTCATGAACAGTAGTGAGACTGGTATGGGGCAGCTGTTTAAAAGCAGATGCCTATTTTTTGGGGTTTTTTTTTTTAACTTTTATTGTGGTGAAAACACATACCAAGATATTCAGCACCATAACAACTGCTGCATTTACAGCTCAGGGACATTGACATTTTTCATGTTGTACACCATTATTGCTATCCTTTTCCAAAGTATTCTACCACCATTAACATAAACTCAATGCCCCACAAACAAAAGCTTCCCCTTTCCTGATCCCTCCTACCCCTGGTAACCACTAATAATGTTTGGTTTCTGTGTGTGTATACAGATAAATATAGATATAGATATAGATTTTTTTAACCTATGTTGGAATTTTCCTTCCCCTCCCATCCCTGGTAACAAACAAAGACTTTTGTCTTTTCCTTGACTTTTTACAATAGTGGATTAATATAATATTTGTCCTTCTGTGATTGATTTCTTTCACTCAGCATAATGTCCTCCAAGTTCATCCATGTTATGCGGTGTTTTGTAGATTCTACATTATTCTTTAATGTTGCACGGTATTCTATCATGTATATGTACCATAGTTTGGTTATCCATTCATCTGTTGATGGGCACTTAGGTTATTTCCATCTCTTTGCTATTGTGAATAGTGCTGTGAAGAACATGAGCGTGCACATATCTATTTGTGTCCTGGCTCTTACTCCTTTAGGATATATACCTAGTAATAGGATTGCTAGATCAAATGCTTTTTCTATTTCCATCTTTTTAAGGTATCATCACCAGGAAATGCCATTTTTAAGCCTCTCACATGCAGGGCAGAGGCAGTGGTCGTTCAGTGGGAGAATTCTTGGCTCCCATATGGGAGACCTGGGTTTGACTCTTGGCCAACGCACCTCACGTGCAGCCACTACCTGTCCGTCAGTGGAGGCTTGCATATGCTATGATGCTGAGCAGATTTCACTGGCCCTTATAGACTAAGACAGACTAGGAAGAAAGGCCTGGCAATCTACTTCCAAAAAAAGCATCCTACGTAACCCTATGCATCACAGCAGTGCAATGCCATTGTGCTCAGGGTAGCCATGAGCTAAGGCTGACTCAACAGTATCTAACCAAAAGGGCGGGGCAGGGATGTGGGGACAGGTGGGGTCTCCGCCAGGGAAGTATGTCAAGAGGAATCCAAGGCTACACTTGGTTGTCAGAGCACAGGAACCCACAGCAGATGTGCAGGCTGCCTGCCTCTCAGGCACCAGCCTCCATGGTTGCCACCCCTTCCCTCCAACAGGCTGGTATTCTCTCATCCAACGCACCCTGTGCCCAACCTTCTGGTTTTGTGTATATTTAAAATCAACAACAGAAGGAATTCTGGTGGGGGACCAGAGCCATTTAAAGAGCCACAGGTAGACAGCTGTATAACTTTCAAAGGTTTGCCATGTTTTCCATAGTGAAGGGGCCAGTGTGGATGAAACCACCAACAAAGAAATTCACTAGATTACAAAGCAATAAACTGCGCATGGGAAGCCACAGTGCTGAAATCACCCACAGTCCCTTCTCGGGCCAATGACTTGTTCAAGCGGTGTGCATGGGCTGTGAAGAAGAGCTGAGAACACACGGCAGTTCGGGCAAATGCAGCCGGTGATTAAGCCAGCAGTGTCCACTGCAGGAGCTGCCTCAGGAACGACCATCTAAGGCTAAAACACTCAGAGCCAGTTCCAGCTCACTTTGTTCAAGGAAAGCAAAAAGGATAAATCCAGACGTTTTGATGAGTATAGCAGTCTATGCAGCCTCCCCCTTACCTGCCCCACCCCAGTAAAAACAACAGTCATTTGGGTTCAGTATTTAGCCTTTGTGTGGACACTAAGTGTACACTGATGTCATAGTTTAATGGAATAGCTCATTAAGCAGAGGACACGGGACATAGAACCTTTCAGAGGCATCATACAGCTAAGGGGAGCTCAGCATCTGCTATTCTTAAAGGAAATGAAAGAACAAGAAGTGAATAATGCCCCCCAAGAACACCACAGCAACGGGTGCCCCTGCAGACAGCATCCACACAGTGGCGATGCCCTGCCGAGTCTGGTGAGACAGGCTGTGACTTGCGCGAGCCCACACAGGAGATGCTCTCAGTGCCCGCCTTCATTAGGATTACGTCAGCTCGCCTTCAAGTGCTGCATCTGACCCATTTTCCCCAACCCTTGAGATATGTGCTGTCCAATATGGTAACCATACACGGCATTGAAATTTAAATTCATGAACATTAAATAAAATTAGTCATTCATTTTCTCAGTCACACTAGCCATGTTTCAAGTGCTAAACAGCCACACGTAGTGAGTGGCTACAGTACCGAGCGGTGTGGACATGGAACATTTCTGTCATTGCGGAAGTTTCTACTGGACAGCGCTGCTCTGCATTCCACTCATTCAGTAGGCCAGAAGTGGGGAAGCAAAAGATCTTCGCCTCTCAAAGGAACCCAACAAAAGTAAAGAAAATACCCGGCATCTTGAGGTCATCACCATGACCCCCCACCACCCTTCTGCCAGTTTGCCACACCGTGGTGGCTTGCATGTGGCCACGATGCTGGAAGTGATGCCACCAGTATTTCAAATACCAGCAGGGCACCCATCGTGGCCAGGTTTCAGCAGAGCTTCCAGACTATCTTCCAGACTAGGGAGAAAGGCCAACGATTAGTCAGTGAAAATCCTATGGACCAAAACAGAAACTGTCCGATCTAACACTGGAAGATAAACCCCCTCGGTTGGAAGGCACTCAAAATACACACTGGCTGCAAAATGGCCTCAAATGTACTAATGACCATGAAGATCATACAGGACCAGGCAATGTTTCTTTCTGTTATGCACAAGGTAATCATGAGTCGGAGCTGACACAATGGCAACTAACTCCACCACCGCCATTATCCAAGGGCATGTGGTTGGGAACCCCTGGCTTGGTATTCCAAGTGGGAAAGCTGACACAAGCTAAGTATTTGCTGACTAATTATAATAATCATTAGATGTGGGCACTTTCTACCAACCTATGACAGTTCTTGTTATTCCCATCCATATTTATAAGGCCATTCTTTCCCCTCCCTCCTCTTCACATTACTGGTTTAAGAGGCCACTGGGTCTGCTACAACCTATTACCAGAGGAAACTCATAAGCATAGGGCTATGTTTAAAGTTTCAAGGGCCACCACCAGGATGCAGGCCTCTGGCCCCCGTTAGTGTTAGATGACCCTAAGGCCCATGACTGTGCAGTGGTATAGGAGGTCTCCAGGCTCAGCATGCAAGTGGGAAGGTGGAGTGAATGCCAGCGATGCAGAAACAAATCCTGGGTGAGAAGGACAGAGAGACGGGGGCAGTGGAGGTCCACGTAGGAGTCTTAGAAAGCAAAGACTACATCTGGTACTGAGTGCTAAAATCATCAACCCTTTGCCATTGAAACAATTCCAACTCATGGTGAAGTGGTGCAAATGGTTTATGCTTGACAACAAATCTAAAGATTGGTGATTTAAATCTACCCTGCAGTACTGTGGGAGAAAGGCCTGTCAATCTGCTTCCATAAAAATTTCAGCCAAGAAAACCCTATGCAGCACTTCTTCTCTGAAACAGACGGGGTCACCAGGAGTATCAAGTACAGACTCCTGAACGTACTTGGGACATAGTAGTTTTAATGTAGAGTGTGGACAGGCTCTAAATGTGACTAAAGCTCTGCTTAGCTCTATCTTCTGATAGAGCTTTAAAAGCTGTGTCACTGAACAGCCTTGGTGAAAAGTCAAAGCCCATAGAAGGGCATGAACACCCACAGCCCACTGTGGTTTTACTGGAGTTGAGTTGTGTTTGGGTGTTTTCCCACAGCATACCCCCAAATAGTGGCTCTGGTGATAAGAAGTGAAAGTCACCTTCAGAGGCCCTGGAGGAAGTTACCATCTAACACAGGCCCACACAGTCAGAGGCCCTCCTGATCTGCCTACAAAGTGAGCTCCTGAATCATTTCTACACACCATTCTGGTCGTACATTTGTTGAGACGCCACTATAAGCAACGCACTGTGTGTTAGACACTATAAAGCCCTGCCTCAGAGGGGCTCTCTACGCACAGCTCTAACAAACAAAACACATATGATGGCACCAAATGAGGGTGGCGAGCCCGGAGTGTGTTAGTGACCCAGGCAGAGTAAAACCTTCCAGCTGGGGCAGGCAGGGAGGGTGCCACCCTGGAGGGGAAACAAGCTGGCCTTGTGAAGGACAAAGAGACCTGGGAGTCAGATAGCTCTGGGATGAAAGTATTAATGCCTATGGAGGCCAGGCAGGTAACAGAACTGAGATCTGAGTCAGGTGGGTGTGCTATAAGGAGTAGTGGGAAGTGTGGCAAACTGGAGAAAACGTGTAACAAGGAAAGGCAGCAAGCAGAGAGCACTCCACTCCTGTCCACTGCCACATGTTAGCAGTATGCGCTCAGCTGCCAGATATTCCAACTTCTCAGGAAAAATCAAAATACAGATTTTTAATACAAGAATATCCCAATGTCTAAAACTTGGCTAACAATTTCTTAAAATATCATAGCTGTTGTGGAGTCGATTGTGCAGTGGTATAGAAGTCTCCAGGCTCAGCATGCAAGTGGGAAGGTGGAGTGAATGCCAGCGATACTGAAACAAATCCTGGGTGAGAAGGACGGGGCAGGGGGGCAAGTGGAGGTCCACATGGGAGTCTTAGAAAGCAAAGACTATATCTAGTAGTGCCTAAGGCACTTGATTGCTAACCAGAAGGCTGGCGGTTCAAACCCACCAGCCACTCCTCAGAAGGAAGGTTGGGCTATATACTTCCGTAGTGATACTGCCTCGGAAACCCAAGGAGGGGTCGCTATGAGTCGGGGCTGACTCAACGGCACATAACAACAACAACAACAACAACAGTACTGAGTACCAAAACCACCGAACCCTTTGCCATCGAAACAATTCCAACTCGTGGTGAAGTGGTGCAAACAGTTTGTACTTCACTATAAACCTGAAGATTGGTAATTTAAACGTACCCCGCAGTCCTGTGGGAGAAAGGCCTGCCAATCTGCTTCCAGAAAAATTTCAGCCAAGAAAACCCTATGCAGCAGTTCTTCTCTGTAAGAGACAGGGTCACCAGGAGTGGCAAGTACAGACTCCTGTACGCACTGTATGTATTCCAACGCATAGTGACCCCATGTACAGCAGAACAAAACACTGCCCAGTCCTGTGCCATTCTCAGGATGCTTGAGCCCATCCTCACAGACACTGTGTCAATCCATCCTAGTGAGGGTCTTCCCCTTTTTTGCTGACTTTCTACTTTACCATTAAAGAAAAAAAGAAAACCAAACTCACTGCCATTGAGTCAAACGCAACTCATAGCAACCCCTCCTTGGGTTTCCAAGGTAGTATCACTACAGAAGTAGATTGCCCAACCTTCCTTCCAAGGAGTGGCTAGTAGGTCCAACAGCCTGCAAAAATGTCCTTATAAATAGAAGTAACAGGGGGCAAAGTTATGATAACTTTTCAGCTATAGCCAACCACACTGGGGAAGCAAGTTGTTGGCCCTCTGGGCTCAGGACCATGGTCGCAGGGAGTACCAAGTTAATTGGCATAGCATACTACACAAAAACGTTGCTCTACATCCTACTTTGGTGAGTAGTGACTGGAGTCTTAAAAGCTTGCAAGCAGCCATCTAGATGCAAGAATTGGTCTCTCCCCATCCAGAGCAATGAAGAATGAAGAAAACCAAAGACACAAGGAAAAAATTAGTCCAGGAGACTAGCAGACTATGTGAACCTCAGCCAACTTGACCCTGAGACCAGAACTAGATGGTGCCCAGTTACCACCATCAACCACTCAGCAAAGGATCAGTGCAGGAGATTTTGGATAGAATGGGAGAATGTACAACACAACTCAAAATCATAAAAACGACCAGGCTTTCTGTCTGATAGAAAACCCCAAGACTGTGGCCCCTAGTTACCCTTCAGGCCTGGAACTGAACTCACTCCCATGGCTTCCGGCCAAACAATAGACAGGCATATAAGGTGAACATTTATACCAAGTAGATACACTCCATAGTACCATCAGCCATGGGCGATCTGAAGGGCAGTATCTGCACGGGGAGATAGCTCAGTGGGCAGATGCATAGGAAAGAAGGACACAGGGAAGTGGTAACTACAAGCAGGAAGTAGGAAGAGAGCTGTCACATCATGGGGATTGCAGTCCATGTCATGAACCAAAACAAGAACTGCTGTATGGAAAATGGATTTGCTCTGGAAACTCACCCAAATCACAATTTAAAAAAGAAAGAAAAACCAACAGCCTGCAGTCTGCCATGTCACCTTATCCTGCAGGGACAGCAGCCCCTGGGGTCTGGGAGCAAGGGCTGTTAACAGAGGGAGAGTTAGCTGGGCTGCAGGGCCCAGGCAAACAGAGGAGGCAGGAAGGCTGCTGAGACTGGCCTCATTTACCCAGAGTGTGGTAACAGGGCTTGAATGTGAGTTGTGGCAAGAATAAAAAGAAGATTAAAATAATGTGACGGATAGAGAGGGAAAAACAGATGGAATGTGGAAAGAACCGGCTACTGGATGAGGGAGAGAGATGGACCCTGAAGACAATTCACAAAGCAATGAATTGTCCAAATTTAAGCTATCTTCAGCCACTCCCATCCTCACCCCCCTCTTAAGCAAAAGCAGAACCCTACTGCCACGGCACAGGTCCACATGGCAGGGTTTAGTCACAGAGGCACAGCCATGTGCAGGCAGAACCTGGCACCTGCAGCAAGGTCTCCAAGGACAGACAGCTGGATAATGCAGGATGCAGTAATACAACCAGAGCAGAGTCTAACACAGCAGTCCTGAGGTAAACACACACAGACACACACCGACAACCAGAGACACACACACTTCTAACTAGCCAGAAATATACCCCATAAACCCTGCCAAGTGTTATGCCACCTTTTAAAAAATATGAATGCCCATCCCTATCTACCACAGTGGGCAGGGACTTTCAGCCTAAAACTTAGCTTAAAGTTGCTCCACAGTTTTCTAGCTCTGCGACACAGAGCTGAACAGCTCCTGAAAGTAATGGTACCTGACAGTTCTCAGCAGCCCCCATCTCAAAGAAGGATGGCAAGGCACCAGAGGATAAAGTCCTGGGAAATCAGGGCAGCTGGGCAGCTGGAGGGGAGGAGGCGGATTGGCAACCATCAGCCAACCATCAGCCTGTTCGGACCTACTGGAACATTCATCTGAACAACACGCAGTTAGTTCTCTGGGTACCTTGTCTGCCCAGGAGGCTGCTGGGAAAATGAGCACAGAAAGCAGGGAGAAAGAGTCGAGGCAAACGGAATCCTTGGGGTTATGCTGACAATATCAAAATGCCATGTTTTCACTTTAATGACAATCCAAAAACCTGTCTGTAAGCATGCACACTGGAAGAACCATCTGGATGACCATCCCATCACCAACTCACGCAGGCTCAGTTCTGGGTTTACACACCAGTCTCCAGCAGAGTCCTGCTAACAGTCATGGGCAAATGAGAAACAGACCAAGAGGTGGTTTAATATGTAAGTGATGGTTCACACCAAGTGAAACAGAGGACACCACTCAAATACAGAACTGCTGACTCCATCCTTCACTCCTGTTGCAAAATTAATGAAATCAACCATCACTGGAAACTGGGGTTGTGCATTTGATCTTCACTGCTTATGCAGCTTAATTTGCAATTTGGATATGGTTTGATAATTGGAAGACCCATAAGCATAAGGAGTTTATACCTGATTCAGATTCTGATTATAAGATTATTTTAAATAGGGACCATTTACTTGGTGCTAAGGTGATGCATATTTAAATAATATTATAATGCTCAAAATCTAAATCAGCCCTGGCACTGGTAAGAAATCTTTTGTCACTTAATAAAGGGTCCAGTCTACCCACAGACATATCACTTTGAAATATCCACTTTGAAACATCAGGGATGAAGGGAAGATTTTGGAAGCTTTCAGGAGGAAAATGGGTCACACACAGAAGGACAGAAAAACAGACGTCATCAGGTTCCCCAATAGCAACACCAGTAGCTGGAAGCCAGGGGAGCAATGACTCCAAAATTCTGGGAGGAATGAAGTTCCAGCTTCAACACCTATTATCCCCAAACTGTCAACAAGGATTAGAGAACAGAGAGACATTGAAGATACATCAAGCCTTACATCTTAACAGATCCACCTCCCATTTAAGGAAGATGCACTCCAAACAAAGCAAGTAAATAAATGAAGAAAGCCATCTATAGTTGTGGTTCATGAAGGCCAGAGGGCATATACTAAAATCAAGAGCAAGGAAGGATGCCTGGGATGCCCAGAAGTGATGATAAAGGCAGACAGAAGCTTAAAGAACCAGAAGACAGGAATGGAGGATGATTCTAACTGATAATGGGCTCAGGGCTCAGGGCCGGAGGGCTACACAGGTGGGCTGGGTCATGTAATGGGGTTAGGATAGGATGGTCTCAAATTAGACCCTAACCAGAACTAAAATGAAACAAATATATGGCAGTTTGGTTCCAACACCTTTGGCAAAGGGCTTGATCTCATGTGTGTTAGTTTCCCACCACTGCTGTAACTGACAGCTTACAAATAGGTCGATGGAAACAACAGAAATGTGTTCTCTCACTGTTCAGAAAGTTAGAAGTGCAAGATCAAGGTGTCTTGGTGCCATGCTCACTCTGAAGGCTCTAGGAAGAGGATCCTTTCTAGCCCCTTCCCGCTCCTGGTGCCACCGACAACACTTGGCATTCCTGGGCTTGTGGCTGCATCACTCCAATCTCTCCCTCTTCTTGCTGGATTTAGGACCCACCCCAGTCCAGTATGATCTCATCTCAACTTCACTCAGATTATATCTGCAAAGGCCATATTTCCAAATAAGATTATATTCTGAGGTTCTGGGTTGATCTGAATTTTGGGGGAGGACACCATTCAACCCATTACACCATGTTACTACTACCAAACCAAATCAAACTCACTGCCATTGAGTCGATTCGACTCAGTGACCCCTCCTTGGGTTTCCTAGGCAGTATCTCTATGCAAGAAGATTGCCCAATCTTCCTTCCAAAGAGTGGCTGGTGAGTTTGAACTGCCAGTCTTCTGGTTAACAGTCAAATGCCTTAGGCTCTACACCACCAGAGCTCTTATGTTACTACTATTTCCCTAAAACACACTTGTTTTAAAAGGTAAATAACCTCCAATGGCTGGAACTTGCTCAGAGCCCAAGAGTTACCCTCCCCGCCAAACTCCCCATTTACAAAATCAAAATAGCCTGACCAAACTCCATTCTATAATCAAGTGAAGGGATATTTTAAACACCTACCAAAGTCATTATTCTCACAGGTCTTACCTATTTTTTCCCCATGCATGCCCACAGATAGGGACATTTCTGGAACACTCAACGCACATACAAATGACAAGAGTTAGAGAGCTGAGAGAACAGCAAGCTGCAGTGAGGAGACAAGTCACAGGGCATGTGCCACCTCAGGCATAATGCCACCCCTGTCTTCCTAGTCAAGAAAACAGATGTGATGCAAGTGAGTAAGGGTGACATAATTTAAATAACAAACAGCCTACAGTATGTTTCTTTAAGTTCACAAACTTAGAACATTCAGTATTATTAACAAATGGCTTGTCATACATCCACGTATCACTACAACCCAGTTGAGAACTGCTGCTCTAAAAACCAACAATATAAATGAATTCCAGCTTGGACACATAAAAATTACCATTACTGGTCATGTTACATGATTTGCTACATCTACATGAGTCGGGTTTGACTCGACGGCACATAACAACAACAACAACAACAACATGAGGGTCTACAGGAAGTTATTGATGGTTCAATGGTAGAATTCTTGCCTGTTGGTTTGTTGTACTGTGGTGGTTTGTGTGTTGCTATGATGCTGGGAGCTATGCCACTATGCTGCTATGCAGCAGCTAACAATAGCAGCAATGTCAGTGTCTAAGAGACCCATCCAAATACCATGCAAATAACAGCATGGGGGACAGGTTGCAGTGAAGCTTCCAGACTAAGACAGATTAGAAAGAAGGGCAGCATGGTCTACTTCTGAAAAATTTTATGAATAACAGTGAAACACCGTCTGATAAACAGCTGGAAGATGAAACCCTCAGCTTGAATGGCACTCAAAATACAACTGGGGAAGAGCTGTCTTCTTAAAGTAGAGTTGACAGAAATGACAAGGATAGAGCAAAGCTTTCAGGACCTTTACTTACTGATGTGGCACAACTCAAAATGCAAAGAAACAGCTGTGAGCATTCATTACTAATTGGAATGTGGAATATACAAAGTCTGTATCTAGGAAAACTGGAAGTCATAAATACTGAAGTGGAACACATAAAGATTGATCTCCTAGGCATTAGTGAGCTGAAATGAACTGGTATTGGCCATTTTGAATCAGACAATCTTATGGTCTACTATGCTGAAAATAGCAAGTTGAAGAAGAATGGCTTCACATTCATCATCAAAAAGAACATTTCAAGATCTATCCTGAAGTATAATGCTGTCAGCAGTAGGATAGTATCCATATGCCTACAAGGAAGACCAGTTAATACTACTATTACTCAAATTTCACACCAACTGCTAAAGTCAAAGATGGAGAAACCGAAGATTTTTATGAACTCCTGCAGTTTGAAATTGCTCAAACCTGTAATCAAGATTCATTGATAATTTCTGGTGATTGGAATGCAAATGTTGGATACTGCATGGTTTTAGATCAAGAAAGATGTGCATCAAACTTTTCACCAAACTTATTCAGTCTGTATGCTGAGAAAATAATCCAAGAAGCTGGGCTATATGAAGATGAATGTGGCATCAGGATTGGAGGAAGACTCACTAACAGCATGCAATATGCAGATGATACAACCTTTCTTGCTGAAAACGAAGAGGACTTGAAGCACTTACTGATAAAGATCAAAGACTACAGCCTTCAGTATGGACGACACCTCAACATAAAGAAAATAAAAATACTCACAATTTGACCAATAAGTAATAGTATGATAAATGGAGAAAATATTAACATTTTTAAGGATTTCATTTTACTTGGATCCACAATCAACACCAATGGAAGCAGCAGTCAAGAAATAAATGACATATTGCATTGGGAAAATCTGCCACAAAAGACCTCGTCAAAATGTTAAAGAATAAAGATGTCATTTTGAAGATGAAGGTGCATTTGACCCAAGCCATGGTATTTTCAATTGCTTCATATGCACGTGAAAACTAGACAATGAATAAGGAAGAGTGAAGAATTGATGCATTTGAATTATAGTGTTGGCAAAGAATACTGAATATACCATGGACTGCCAGAAGAACAAACAAATCTGTCTTAGAAAAAGTATAACCAGAATGCTCCTTAGAAGCAAGGGTGGTGACACTTCATCTCTTGTACTTTGGTTATATTCTCAAGAGGGACCAGTCTCTACTTTGGAAAGTAGCGACTGAGATCTTAAAAGCTTGCAAACAGCCATCTAGACGCAATGATGGGGCTCTTCTTGTCCAGAGCAAAGAAGCGTGAAGGAAACCAAAGACATATGGAAACAATTAGTCCAAGGGACTGATACACCATGTGATCTTCAGCCTATAATAGCTATGAGTTCAGAAGAACTAAACAGTGCCTGACTAATACTGTCAACCACTGGGAGGCAGATCCTTAGGAGATCCTAGATAGAGTGGGAGAAAAATGTGGAACAAAACCCAAAATCATTTAAAAAAAAAAAAAAGGGACAAGGTTTGCTGGTCTGGTAGAGCCTGGTGGAACCCCTGAGACTATGGCCCCTAGCTGCTCTTCAGGTCTGCAAATGAACCCACTCCTGTGGCTTCCAGCCAAACAAAAGACAAGCATTATAAGTTGAACATTTACATTAGGTAGATACATTCCTTGGAGAGATCAATCATGGAGAACAGAAGGGCTATGTATGCATAGGGAGATAGCTCGGTGGGTAGGAGTGCATGGGAGAGAAGGACACAGGGAAGAGATAACTATGGGGAGGAAGTGGAAGGGGAGCTGTTGCAATGTGGGAAACTGCAGTCAATGTCATGAGACAAAGTGTATGTGAGCTGCTGTATGGAAAATGATCCCCATTGAGCTTCTGAGGCAGTAAATCTTTATGGAAGTAGATTGCCCAGTCTTCTTTCCACAGAGTAGCTGGTGGGTTTGAACCACCAACCTTCTGGTTAGCAGTCAATGCCTTGGGCATTGCACCACCAGAGCTCCTTATATGGTGTAGCAAATGGTGATAAATATATTGAAGAAAATTAAGCAGAGGAGAGGGACAGGGAGTAGAAGGGCTGGAATTTTAAATAGGACAGTAAGGGTAGGGAGTTCAGGGAGAGAGGACATATGAGTAAAAGATGTAAAGGGGGTGAGGGAGAAAGCTGGGTCAATATCTGAGAAAACAGCATGAGGGAAGGAACTGCAAATGCCAAGCTGTGTCTGGGAAGCTGCCAGGAGCTCAGGGTCACTATGGTGGAGTTTGGAGAGCTCAGGGTCACTGTGGTTAGGGAAGTCAGAGTCACTGTGGTGGAGTTGGGGGAGCTCAGGGTCTCTATGGTGTACTTAGGGGACTTGGTCATATGGTGGGTTGGGGAGCTCAGTGTCACTAGGGTGGAGTTGGGGGAGCTCAGGGCCACTAGGGTGGACTTGGGGAGCTCAAGGCCACTATGGTGGGATTGGGGGAATCTCAAGGTCACTGTGGTGGAGCTGGGGAACTCAGGGTCACTATAGCAGAGTTGCGGGCCAGGGTTGGGGAGGTGAAGGGTACAGCATGGGGAGAAAAAAGGTAAGTGGAAACTCAGAGGCCCCTGTAAAGACTCAGACTGTACCTGAGTGAGAGAAGAGCCTTTGGAGGTGAGGGCAGATGACGTGATCTGATTTATCTTTTAAAGTTGTCACCCTGACTTCTCTGTGAACAACAGACAAGGGGACAGGAGAACATAAGCAGAGTTCACTTAGCAGGCCATGAAAATAACCTGGTAATCGGTGACTCAATCTAGGGTGCTACAAAATACACACTCTGTTCTTATCAACCAGCTCTCATCGGGGTCACTGCTAACCCAAACCTCGAATAGCAAACTGATCAGCCTGAAGCTCCACCAATCAGCCTGAAGCTCCAGCAGTCCCTGAGATCAGCTGCAGTCAAGGCATTTTGCAAGGTGGCAGCGGTTAAGTGCACACCTACTATGCAGGCAGGGGAGGTCCTTGCAGACAGTCGATGCGAGTGAGGCGATGCAGACATCAGTGGAGGGGAGGGGACTTAGGTGTGGGGTCCCCAGTGAAAGAAATGAGGTAAAGCTACCTAGAAATAGACGAAGCGAAGGAAGAACTATTAGCTTGAGCAGCAGAACAACATGGAACCAAGGGAGGAGTTGCTTTCCTACCCATTCTCTTTCACACCCATTGTGTAGGGTTTTTTCCTGCTCTGAGGCCTTACCCAAAGTATCACCTATACCTTGGGGCAGGTGAAATTTGGTGGCTATAGGAAAGCCTCCAGCCCGCAAGTCTCTCCCATTCCTAAAACCCTACATTCAGCAACTGATGATCTCTGATGAGAGAATCAAATCTACAGATAACAGTTTAAAAAAGAAAAGAAAAAAGGAGTGAGAGTGGGCAGCAATGGTATTACGTGTCCTTGGTCTTAAAACATTCATGAGGCTACTTCTTTCTGGGATGGGATAGAAGAAACTCCCTTCTGGTAGTCTGGATGAATCTGGCACAGACTGAAAATCAAATGATCAAACCCTCCACTTCTCCCAGGTGCCCGGCTACTCAGCACAATGAGAACAAACTCTCGGGTAGAGCCAGATGAGGTGTGGTTATTTGGAGTGAAACAGGCCCAGGTTCATTTCCATCTCTACCACTTACAACTTGTGAAACCTGAGTAAGAAAACTCATCCTCCTAACACTTACTCTCCATGGCTGTACAGTGGGGACTCATGTTTAATTCTCAGGGCCGTTGTGTTTATAATATAGAATCAATAAAATCTGGCATGGCTGTGTTCAGGCACATTGTGCAAACTCAACACATGTAATGTCACCTCAGTCAGTTCCAAGAGACTGGGGACATGTGATCAGTTTAATCCTCTTTTTTAAAAAAGTTCAATGTAATTGTCTCTTTCAGAGAAGCTTTCACACCTCGTCCCTAAAAATTGCAAGTAAAGACCTAACACATAACCAACTTGTTCAAAACCACAAGGATAAAAAGGAAAAAAAGAAAGAAAAACGTAAGCAAAACTCCCCAGATGTACGGCTTTCTGCAAACAATCACACTTTGCGCATCAGCACAAATACACACAGCTGATCGCTAACAATGCCAAAGTGGCAAGAAAACCACAACTGTTCCTGATAAGGTATTTTGAAAATAAGTGATGGCTAAGATAGTTCCTAAAGATGGCAAGGACAACCTTTCCAGCCATACCATCCATCAAGACAATGAGAACCTCCTAAAAGCTTTGGCTGCAGCGGACCCAGAGCCCCACCCTCAGGACCATTGTGCTGAGTTACAGAAGAGCCTCTGTTCAAGTCCTGAGCTCTCCTGTGGCAGCGCCTAAATCAACAGCCCAAACCAAAAAATCAAACCCACTGCCACTGAGTGAATTCTGACTCACAGCAACCCACAGGACAAAGTAGAACTGCCTCATATGGCTTCCAAGGCCATAAATCTCTACTGAAGCAGACTGCCCCATCTTTCTCCCACAGAGTGGCTGGTGGGTTTGAACTACCAAACTTGGTTAACAGCCAAATGCCTTAACCACTGCACCAACAGAGCTCCTTAACTGACAGCCCAGAGGGAGGTATGTTCCCCAGGTTAGCCTCCGAGCATGCTTAGAGGCAGCCAGCAGGTACAGACATTAGGACATATATCCGAAAATGAAGATCCTCATTCTCACTCAGGTGGGACTGGTGGCTCAAGTGCAAGGATGAGGCAACACAGCAATAAGCTGAATCTGGTCTTGGGCTACAGGCAAAAGAGAAGGACATGGGGACAGAATAAAGCATGTCCTCAAAGAAAGGGCTGGCATCACCCAAGCAAGGCGAGAGGTAGTGGTAGTCCAGACTGTCTCTAAGA
The DNA here is from genome assembly GCF_000298275.1 of Orycteropus afer afer. NCBI lineage: Eukaryota > Metazoa > Chordata > Mammalia > Tubulidentata > Orycteropodidae > Orycteropus > Orycteropus afer. The sequence continues at coordinate 5,276,257 of NW_006921688.1, read as the reverse complement.
AGTCTCACCTGTCTGTGTCCCAGTGCCCATTGATTCAGGATTCTGACCTGGCTATCTTCTGGCAGAAGATGGTCCACTCCTACCTCCTTAGTGGAACTGCTAAGGGCCAAGCTGAATTCTTTGGGGCTAAAAATATGCAAGTTATGACAGTGTGCCACCGAGGGACCACAGATGACATTTTCATCTATACTAATCAGACCTCTCACCCCACTGCTCATAACTCAATTCTTCCAAGGGTGATCTGGGGTCAGCACTGTGGGAGATTTCCTGAGCACAGACACCAAATCCAGATATTTCCCCACTCCTATCTAAGAAGTCCCCTCTATCAGCTATGGCCAAATGTGCTCAGGACTGACACGTGCTAGAAGAGGGAGACTAAGAAGATGGCATGGAACTGTTCCTTGGAAGATATGGTGCCATGGAAAGGAAGTTGTGAATCCCATAGAGATTCACAACAGGCTATTGGTTTCATGGGAACATCTTCAATGGATATTGCTAAAGAAATTGTTGTTGTTGTTTGTTGTTATGTGCCATCGAGTCAGACTAAGGAATCACATGGTATTCTGGAAAAGGCAAAACAAAGGAGACAGGGGTTCCCAGGGACTAGGGGAAGAAGGAGGGATGAACAGGTGAAGCACAGGGCGTTTTTAGGTCAGTGAAACAACTCTGCCTGATGCTGTAATGGTGGACACGTGACATTAAGTATTTACCAAAACCCACAGGGCTGTTCAGCCCACAGAATGAACCCCAAAGTAAACATGGACCTTAGTTCATAATTGTTGTTGTTGTTGTTGTTAAGTGCATAATGGTGTATCAATATTGGGTCAACTATGACACACGTGGGAGCTCTGGTAGCATAGTGCCTAAGGCACTTGACTGCTAATCAGAAGGCTGCCGATTCAAACCCCCAGCCACTCCTCAGAAGGAAGATGGGGCAATCTACTTCCATAGTGATATTGCTTCGGAAACCCAAGGAGGGGTCACTATGAGTCAGTCCAACTTGACGGTACGTAACAACAACAACATGACACATGTACCACAGGATCACAAGATGTTAATAACAGGAGAAACTGCAGGGGGCATAGCAGGTACCTTCTGCACAAGTTTCCTATAAACCTAAAACTTCTCTGAAAAAATGAAGTCTGTTTCTTTTTCCTTTTAAATAAAAGCCTAATGTTTTGGTAGCCATACCGGGCAAGATGAGACGGTGGGGCTCCTGCTGATGGCGGTGCTGATGTTTATTACAATGTATGCCTGTGTAGAAAGGCCCTGAGGGAGTCAAAGTACTGCATTTGGCCCATTTGGGGATGTCCAGGAACAAAGATCCACCCTTGAAACAGGGCAAGTGGTGGGTGCCACAAGGAGGCCACCAGAGGGGAGGACCAGGGGACTGTCCCAGCAGGAAAGATACTGCTGGGTCCAACAACACCAGCTCTGCCCAAACGGAGATGCCAACTCCGTGCTGACAGAAGCCAAGGTTACAGCTGACCAGGCAACAGCATGGGCCAAACCTAAGATTAGACGAGAATGCGCGTGGAAGAGGAGAAGCAAGGCTGGGGCCAAGAGAGTCTACAGAGGGATTCGCATGCCCTGTTTGAAGAAGGCACTTGCTCATTCAGTGTTTACTGGGTACTGACTGGACTGGGCCTTGTACTACCCTTTGGGGAGTAAGACCAAATGCAAATGAGTGATGACAACGTAGGAGGATCACTGCTGGACAACAACACTGCTGCTGAGCTGTGGAAGCCCAGACAAGCTCTGTGAGCAACCAGCCGTGTGGCCCAGAACAGTTAGGGACCCATATGTGACAGATAGTTGGATGCGTCAACTTGTAGGCCAGCTGTTTAATGAAACACTAGTCTAGGTGTTGAGAGTTTGTAGATATGGTCTTCAGTAATGTGGGTGGGCCTCATCCAATCAGTCGAAAGCCTTACAAACAAAAAAGAAAGAAAAAATGGGAGTCTCCAAGAGAAGGAGGATTTCTGCCTGAAGGCTGGCCATGGAAATCCCTGCTGGAGCTGCCCATCTACCAACCTACCCTAGGGATTTCAGATTCGAGACTGCAACGCCAACTCTTCCCTGAGCTTCCAGCCTGCTGGCCTGCCCTGCCCAATCTGGACTTGCCAACCAAGCACACAGTCACGTGAGTCAATTCTGTAAATAAATAAATATATAAATAATCTCTTTTTATGGTTGTTGTTACTGTTAGGTCCCAGTGAGCCTACTCCAACTCCTAGCAACCCTTCTAACAAGAGCAGAACTGCCCCATAGGGTTCTCTTGGCTGTAATCTTTATGGGGAAATAAATTGCCACGTCTTCCTTCCAGTGGAGCTGCTGGGTAGGTTTGAACTGCTAACCTTCTGGTTAGCAGCCAGCACTAACTGTTCACCCCAGGAGGGCTCCCATCTCTTTTTATGGAGACAGCTCTGTTTTTTTCTGAAGAACCCTGATTCATATACCATAGCAGGTTCTCTCCTAACCAAGTCCACCTTTTACCAGACACTGCCCTTCTTGGTTTCTCCCTAGACTCTCTGCAAACAGATGGCATGGCTGAGGACATCTTAGTGTTTCTCAACCTTACAGGGATCTCCTTTTAGAAAATGAGCCAAGAAAACTATCTTCCACAGCTTTTGCAATCATACCAGTCTTTAACACAAGATGAGCCAGATCCATGAACATGCCAAGGAAAGAGGAAGTTCTAGCAGGGAACATAGGACCATTTGCTCTATGTCTTATTATCTGACAAGCAAGCAGCCAGAAGAGGGGTACCCAAAGCTAGTACAGCAGGTCCTCATCATGAATGGTGGCAGCCAGGGGACAGATGTCATGGCCAGATTGCCTCCACATTGCAAAGTGAAAAGATCTTTTCTCTGCCCTACTTTAGTGACTGCATACCCATGAGAAGACATCCCATACAAGTTTGGAAACCAGCCATCTGTCAGCCTATAAAGCAGGCCACATGCCCCTTTTCCCGGATCCCACTGAACCCAGGCAAGCCGTGAGCATTCAACACAATTCAAGCCCAGCTTGCCTTCTACATGCAAGGCAAGGTGACCGACCCCTGGGGCCAGAGAGGTGCTGGTACATCTTCTGGGGATTGCTACTGGTGGTAAGAGGCCCTCAGCATAGCTTCCTAGACAGAAGCAGACCTCCCTCTTCCAGTGCATTGCTGAATCCACATGAACTGAGCCTGCAGCAGGTCCAGGTGAAATCCATCAGGCTACAGTTGGCCCTCGGACAATGGATGCTTCTAGCTGTTCCTCCCACAAGATACCCTATTCTCTACCCCCCAAGGTCAGAGGAAGAAGAGGCCAGCTGATAATCTCTGTAACCTGTCTTAGTCTTTCCTCCCCCACACCCAAATAAAAGACTGATGTTTTGTTGGTAGTCAAACATTTTCTGTGTTGGTCTCCTACGGCTGCCATTAAAAGTTCAACAACAATAAATACCATAAAGTAGGTAGCTGATAAAAACAGAAATGTATTCTCTCACAATTCTAGACCCTAAAAGTCCAAATCAACATGGTCGTCTGGCCACTCTCCCTCCAAAGGCACTAGGGAAAGATCCTTCCTGTCCCTGCCACCTTCTGGTAGCCCCAGGTGTTCCTTGGCTTGAAGATCTATCTTCACATGACCGTCCTTCTTCTGTCTCTCTGTTTCTCTTCTCTTTCACAAGGATACTACTCATTCTGGATTAGGTCTCACCCTACTCCAGTGTAACCCCATGTTAACTGATAACATCTTCAAAGACTCTATTTCCAAACAAGGTCATGTTTACAGGTACCAAGGATTAAGACTTCAACATAAATCTTGAAGGGATATAATTCAATCCATAATGCTGCTGCTGTTGTTGTAAGCCACTACTGAGTTGGCCCCCAACTCATGCAACCCTGTGCGCAACTAAATAAAATGCTAAATCCTAGTAACTAGACCTGCACCGGCCCCATGATTGGCTGCCACTGTGATCCATGGGGTTTTCATTGGCTGACTTTTGGAAGTCGATTGTCAGGCCTTTCCTCCTAGCCTGTCCTGGTTTGGATGCTTCACCGAAACCTGCTCAGCATCAGAGCAACATACAAGCCTCCACTGACAAATGGATGCATGAGGTGCACTGGCTGATGACTGAACTCGAATCCCCTGCATGAAAGAACATAATTGTACCACTGAAGTACCTCTGCCCCCTTATCCACACCATGAACTTCCTACAGTCCTGCAAGAATCGAGATTTGAGCTGTCACCAAGGTTATGTGTCAGGGACTTAAACGGCTGAAGCAAGTAGCAGAAGAATTAATCAATGGTAGGTGGAAGGTTATGTTTATGTGAGGGGGCAGGGGTGGGGAAGAGGAGGGGAAAGGAATGGAAGGAAGAACATCCAATCCTGATACCTGGGAAAGTCTCGACTTCCACAAACGTTGTCAACCCTGATTACAAGAGTTTCACTTTTACAATAACAGTTTGTAGCTTAGACTCCAGGAAAATGGCATATAACTGAATTCCAGTAATTTTTAAAACTCTGAATTTGTTATTCTAATTCAATCATAAAATAAATTCCAACGATTCATTCAGCAAGTTATTTCACCTACATCTGTTACTTTTGCTATGAAAACAGACACCTTATTTAGTTCCTAAGTAATGGCAGATGGGAAGGGAGGAGGGAACACCACACTCTCTTGAATTTTCACCAATGAATTGATGGGACTACACATTTATCTCTCACAGGGTAAAACGGTGGCAAATATGCTTTTATTCCCCACAAGACATGCTGAATGGTCAAATCTTTCCCCGAATCTCTGTTTGCTCCTGAGCAGGGCACCATAGGTATTGAAGATGACACACTTAACACACCTCGTAGATTAAAGAAGAAGGAAAGTCCTTGGAACGCAAAGTAGACTCAAGAATCTCGTATCTTGCTCCTCCCCTTGATGTAAAACAAAGGGAAACAGAATGTCTCTCACCTAGTGGCCACTCGGTAATTGTCTGCTCAGTGACTGGCTGAATGATTTATTTAGTGTCCCAGTGGCTGTTTGCTCTAGCAAGTTCACTCAGTTGCTATAAAGGCAAGCAGCCTTCAAGATTTATCATTGCCTGGCTGCCCCTGATGACCGTAAATCTTTTGGCCTGTAGGCTGTTCCAGCAGTCCAGCTAGTAGTTTAGCAGGCATAGTGACAAGATACCTAACGACTCCCTTCTGAAGGCCCTCTTGGTGCTTCTGTTTTAGAAATGAAGAGTCTACTGAGACTAGAGTTTAGTCTTACACCACCAGTACCAGTGGCCATCAACTTGGTCCCAACTCCTGGCGACCCTGTGCGTCAGTATAGGACCGCGGTCCGCGGGATTTTCTGTGGCTGATTTTCCAGAAGTAGATCATTGGGCCTTTCTCATCAGGAACCTCTGAGTGGACTCAAACCTTCAACCTTTTGGTTATCAGCTAAGTGCATTAACCATTTGTTCCGCTCAGGGGACAATCTCAGCACTGAACTCACTGAGACAGGTGCTTTAGCCCAGACACTCAGCAGCAGGCTAACACAGCCCAGGTCTTCGGGAGATGAGGTGATGGCCTTTCAGGCTGACCACTGCCCATGACCTGACACTGCATTAGACCTAGAAGCTTTCTGGCCTCTGGCCTCCTACAGCTCTGTGGCCTTTGCCATTAAATCACATCATAGACATTATTAGCACAGTAAGGCCCTAAGATAGGTACCTCTGTGTCAACTTGGCAAGGCTAGTTAATTAACCAAACAGTAATCTAGATGTGGAATCACCCAATGGTGCAAACATCTCATTAAAGTGTGCTCAGCCACTAATGGAAAGGTTGAAGCTTTGGGGTCCCCCAGGGGTGCCTCAGTAAAAAGTCCTGGCTAGCTACTCCCCAAAAAGCAGCCACTGAAAATGCCTTGGAGCAGATTTACTCTAACACACATGGGATCTCCACGAGTCAGACTCCACTCAATGGCAACTGGTTTTTAATCTAAGTGTTGCTGTGAAGGTACTTTGTAGATGTGGTTGCCATCTATAACCAGTTAAGTAAGAGATTACTCTTGACAATATGGGTGGCCCTCACCCAGATAGTTAAAGATTTCAAAAGGCCTGTGTTCTTATTCCACCAACAAAGTAGGAGCTCCTTGAGGGTAGGGACTATGGTTTATATATTTTTGTAACCCCTATACAGAGCATAAGGAGCTCTGGTGGTAGACTGCCTACGGCATTTGACTACTAACCAGAAGGTTGATGGTTCAAACCCACCAGCCACTCCACAGAAGGAAGACTGGGCAATCTACTTCCATAAAGATTTACAGCCTCAGAAACCCAAAGGGGATCGCTATGAGTCAGAATCAACTGGATGGCAGTGAATTTGGTTTTTTATAGCCTGGTACCCAACAAACACACACACAACAGTGAAATTTCTTATTGAGTGAATAAATTAAAGCTGTTTTCCAAATGAAACACTTAGGCCTAAAACTACTAGTAAGCACATTTCCCAGGATATTCAAGTTAAGAATAAGAGTAACCAATACAATTGCATATTGTTGTTGTTGTTGTTATGTGCCATTGAGTAGTACCCAATTCATAGTGACACCTCCTTGGGTTTCCCAGGCAGTATCACCACGGAAGTAGATTGCCCCACCTTCTTTCCGAGGAGTGGCGGGTAGATTGCCCCACTTTCCTTCCGAGGAGTGGCTGGTGGGTTTTAACCACCAGCCTTCTGGTTAGCAGTCAAGTGCCTTAGGCACTATGCTACCAGAGCTCCTTATACAATTGCATAGATGCTTAATTTTCTCTTAAAACTGACCCAGAACTGGAGATAAGATGGCCATGCAGGCTATTTAAGACAGACTATAAATAGTAGCTGCTTTAGGTATGTAAGTAAAGATAGTCAAAAGGGATAGTGGACATATATTCTTTTTATAACCCTTGCCTTCATTGATCGATTCATCCCTGACAGAGAGCCTCTTGGATCAATTGTTATATTTACGAACTGGCTCAATCTCACCTTTAAATTCCATGTCAATAGTTGTAGTCAAAGTACTTAAGTGCTTAAACAAGCAGATTTCCCTCTTTGACTCAATGAAATGTAAATATCTACCACCAAGCTGTTCAACTAGACAAAAGAAGGTCTTAACTTATGTAATAAACTGTACAGTATTTTACATTCACAGCAGGCAGAGTAAGGCATGTTATGAAGTTAACAAATACAGAACTACTTGTGCTAAAGGTGAAGTAAGGCAAGAGTAACCAGGCTCCTTCAGAGTAAAAATATTTATAATTTCAGTGTGAATTTGTCATTTCAGTGTAAATTATTTTAAATGAAATGCTGTTTCATCATTTTAAAGTAACATTATAAAACCATCCTAGGGAAACAAATTGTTGCTGAGTAGACCATTGATGAGTTCTTTTAATTAACAGAAAGGAAGAGTTTATAACTGGCATATACACTGTGGCAAAGCTTTACTTTGTTTTCTTCAGTAAGTTACACATACTGCTTAAAATCCCATTTACGGTATCATTTTGCACACCCTCTTAAAAAATAAAACAAAGAGAAGTTTGTAAATACAAAAATAAAATCTCAGTTGACACTGTGTCCAAATCCTTATAAGGGCTATGGATTAGGTGAGTAACCATTTCCTGGCAAAGGGGAAAATTAGAAATAGAAGAGGGATTTGGAGAAAAAAAAAAATAAAAGAGAGATAAGAGAACTATGTACACATTAAAACTGAACACCAAACCCATTGCTGTGGAATCGATCTCAACTCATGGCAACCCCATGTGTTATAGGGTAGAACTGAGCTCCTGAGGATTTTCTTGGCTGTAATCTTTACGGAAGCCAATTCCCAGGCCTTTCTTCTGCTGTGCCAGTGGGTGGCAAACTGTGCTACCCAGGGACAGTCGATGGTGTCTTGATCCTGCTGGTTGTTTAACGAATCCAGCACCTACCATCTCCAGAGCTTCCTTCTGTTCTGAACTGGATGGCACAGACTTGTTCTTGGTTGTAACCTATCCCGCCCCCTAACATAGACCCTCCACTAATCTACAGGAAAGTACAGGCCAAGAAGACAGTCACTGTCCAGGTGGGCTTTCTCGGTGCAATGGGAAGCAAGGCTGTCAGCTGAGATGAGGCTGGCAATGGAGATGTCAGAGAAGGGAGGACAAAGAGATTGAATGAATGTGTCATCTAGGAAAATGGGTGAGTGGATGGACAAAATAAATGTGGTGTAATTGCTAGGCAACATTAAGAGCCCACTTGCAGGTAGTAATCGTGAATTTAAAGTGAGTCCAGACAGAGTGTTAAGACTGAATGAGTGAATAAATAAATCTTTGGAAGAGATCAACAAGAATAAAGAAAGGCTGGCTAGTTTTTTCCCAAAAAAAAAAAAATTACAGCAACACTGGGGACAATATATAATTAAGTCATTAAAGTCGGCTGTTCTTCAGTGGACCTCACATATTCCCTTGCACACTGTTGATATTCAATTAAGTGTTGGGTTGCAAAGGAATATTTCCCAACCCTATATCACCTTTACTGTAAATAGTGATAATATTTAAGACCACAGTCTTTGGAGCCAACCAGATCTGGGCTTTGCTTCCAGCCCTGCTATTTCTGTGTGACTTGACTTCTCTGAGCCTCAACTTCTTCAACCATAAAATGGGAATAAATAATAATAGTACCCACTTCATTGGGCTGTTTCAAGGATTAAGTACTATGTGCTTAGCCTAACACAGTGCCTGGCTTATAATAAAAAAAAAAAACAACCAGTTGCTGTGGATTTGGTTCCAACTCATAGCAACCCCATGTGTGTCAGAGTAAAACTGTGTTCTACAGGGTTTTCAATGACTGCTTTTTCAGAAGTAGACTATAGACCTTTCTTCAAGGCATATCTGGGTGAACTCAAACCTCCAGACTTTTGGTTAACAGCTGAGAAGCTAACCATTTGCACCACCCAGGGACTGCACCTTATAATAAGGGCCCCACAACTCTGAGCTATTATTAGTCTGAGGAAGAGTATGGTGGGTACAGGCCACAGAAAAGGTGGGTCTTGATTCAAATTCTTTAGCATATCTTTGTGACACCTTTGTTTACAGAGTATAAAATGTTTTCTGATGAAGTTTATAAGGATTGCTGGCCTCTGTCCAGGAACCCTCTCAGCAACCACCCACTAAAGATCAGTAAAGCCTCAGAGTAGAGTCTATTATGTCCATTGATTAATAATAAAAAGACAAACTCCCGAACCATAAATCACCTATGACTCAAGACCCAATGTGTTTATTTACTTATTTTTAACAAATATGTAATACTGCAATGTGCTGTCCAAAGTCTAGTCCCACCACATAAATAAAACAAAGGAAAAGAACCACGTGATCATATCAATTGATGAAAAAAAGACATTTGACAAAATCCAACACTGATTCTTAATAAAAATGCTCAGCAAAATAGGAATAGAAGGGAAATTCCTCAACATAATTAAAGGCATATACACAAAACCAATGGGCAACACTTTTCTCAATGGAGAGAAACTGAAAACATTCCCTTTGAGAACAGGAATGAGGCAAGGATGCCCTTTACACCATTTTTATTCAATGTTGTATTGGAAGTCCTAGCCAGAGCATTAAGGCAAGAAAGGGGAATGAAAGGCATCCAAATTGGCAAAGAAGAAGTAAAACTATCTCTATTTGCAGGTGACATGATCCTATACATAGAAAATCCTTGAGACTCAACAAGAAAACTACTAGAACTAATTAAATAATTCAGAAAATTGGCAGGGTACAAGATTAACAACCAAAAATCAGTTGGAATCCTCTACACAAACAAAGAGAATTCTAAAAAGGAAATCAGGAAAACAATAGCATTTACAATAGCCATTCAAAAGAAAAGGTGCTTAGGAATAAATCTAACCAGAGACACAAAGATCTATACAAAGAAAACTACAAAATACTAATATAAGAAAGCAAAAGAGACCTACATAAATAGAATATATACCATGCTCATGGATAGGAAGACTTAACATTGTAAAAATGACAACACTACCCAAAGCAATCTACAGATATAATGTAATCTTGATCCAAATTCCATCATCATTCTTTAAAGAGGTGGAAAAACTAAACATCAATTTTATATGGACAGGAAAGAGACCCCAGACAAGTAAAGCACAACTAAAGAAGAAGAACGTAATAGCAGGCCTCACACTCTCTGATCTCAAAACATACTATGCAGACACAGTAGTCAAAATAGCCTGGTATTGGTACAATGACAGAGACATAGATCAGTGGAACAGAAATGAGAACCCAGAAGTAAACCCAGCTGACAATGGACAGCTGATCTTTGAAAAAGGACTAAAACCCATTAAATGCAGAAGAGATAGTCTCTTTAACAAATGGTGCTGGTAAAACTGGATATCCATTTGCAGAGAAATTAAACAAAATCCATATCTTACACCATATACAAAAACTAACTCAAGCTATATCAAAGACCTAAATGTAAAACCTAAAACCATAAAGAACATCAAAGAAAAAATATGGACAAACTTAGGATCCCTAACACATGGCATAAATACACTATCAAACATAACTAAAAATGCACAAATAGCAGAAGAGAAACTAGATCCTGGGACTTCCTAAAAATTATACCACATATGTGCATCAAAAGACTTTGCCAAAAGAGTAAAAAGACAACCTACAGACTAGGGGAAAATATTGGCAGTTAACATATAGGACAAAAGACTATTCTCTAAAATTTATAGAAAATTTCAACATCTCAACAACAAAAAGGCAAACAGTCCAACTGAAACATGGGCAAAGGGTATAACTAGACACTTCACCAAAGAAGACATTCAAGCAATTAACAAACACATGAAGAAATGCTTGCGATCATTAGCCATTAAACCAAACCAAACCCACTGCCGCTGAGTAGATTCTGACTCAAAGTGACCCTGTAGGACAGAATAGAACTGCCACATAGGGTTTCCAAGGCTGTAAATCTTTACAGAAGCAGATTGCCTCATCTTTCTCCCGCAGAGCAGCTGGTGGGTTCGAACTACCGACCTTTTGGTTAACAACGAATACTTAACCACTGTGCTACCATAGCTCCACCATTAGCCATTAGAGAGATGCAAATCAAAACAACAATGAGATATCAGTTCATGCAAGCATTAACAGCAAAGTTCAAAACACCAGAAAATAAAAAATGCTGGTGAAGGTATAGAGAGACTGGAACCTTCATACACAGTTGGTGGGACTGTAAAATGGTACAGCCACTGTGGAAAGTGGTGTGGAGCTTCCTTAAGAAGTTAGAAACAGAAATATCACATGATCCAGCAATCCTACTACTAGGTATATAACCTAGAGAAGTAAGAGCTGTGACATGAACCGAAACATGCACAGCCATGTTCATTGCAGCATTACTCACAACAGCAAAAAGACGGAAACCATTTAAGTGCCCATCAATGGATGAAAGGGTAAGTGTGGTGCATACACACAATGGAATACTACGCCACATTAAAGAATAACGATCAGTCTGCAGAACATCTCATAATGTAAATGAACCTTGAGGACATTATGCTGGGTGAAATTAGTCAATGTGGTAATTAAAGTTGTGTGTCAACAACCTGGCTGGGCCAGCTTTGAGTGACTAGGCAGCTGGATGTAGTTATTCCCTATGATGAGATTGTAATCACCTCCATGGTGGAATCTGCTATGAGCAGCTAAGTAGTTACCTTCGGGATGTGACTTGATTCAGTACATAACAAGAGGCTCTGAGAAGGATCTCCAACTTTTTGGCACATCTGGTTGAGTCTTCATCTTGGTGGCCTCCCGTGTTGCCTGTCAATCTTAGAATTGCTCCTGGACTTGAACTAGTGGTCTGCTGCGTTGCCTGTCTGCTGATCTTCATACTGTGCCATTTTACCTGCCGACCTTGGACTTGTCAGCTTCAGCAGCCAGCAGCTGCCTGAGTTAGGAGACGTCTCTAGCTCCAAACCAAAAACCAAATTCACTGCCATCAAGTCAGACCCAACTCACAGCGACCTTTCCTTGGATTTCTGAGGCAGTATCACTATGGAAGTAGCCCAACCTTCCTTCCGAGGAGTGGCTGGTGGGTTTGAACCGCCAGCCTGCTGGTTAGCAGTCAAATGCCTTAGGCACTACGCCACCAGAGCTCCCGTCTCTAGCTCCAGTGAGCCTGAAATAAGAGGCAGAGCTGAAGCCCAAGGTCAAGGGGCCTCCACCCAGCCCCTGGAGTCAGCACTCTGAACTTGGATGTTAGCCTCTTAAACTGTGAGAGAATAAATTCCTGTTTGTTAAAGCCATCCACTTGTGGTATTTCTGTTATTGCAGCACTAGAGAACCAAGACAGTCAATCAGAAAAGGACAAATATTATGTGAGACCACTACTGTATACAGTCAAGAAAAGAATCATTCTTTGAAGGTCACCAGGGATAGGAGGGGGAGGAAGGGTATGATCACTAATTAGAGGGGAGACAGGTGTTAAGTTGGGTGAAGGGAAAGGCAATATACAATAAGGTGAGGTCAGCACGAAATGATCAAGGCAGTGAAGACACAGGAGGAGCACAAAAGTTCAAGGGTGAATACACATGGACTCCTGCAGTGACAGGAAGAAGTATGGTCTACAAATGGACACATCGATAGACACTCAAGCTCAACAGGGTGGGAAGGCAAATGGGGTAACACCCACAAACAGACCTAAGTTTGACAGAGGCTATCTCTACCTATGTATTTATATGTGCTGCAAATATAATCATGAATACAATAGAGCAAACAGACGGCAACGTTATGAAAGCACCTTAGTCATAACCTAACACCTTGAGAGAATGAATTGCTGGGCCTGGGGGCCCAGGACTATGTCTTGGGGGACACCAAGGTCAATGGGCATAACATACTCCACAAAGACAATGTACTACGTCCTACGTTGGTAAGTAGCAGCTGGGGTCTTACAAGCTTGTGAGTGGCCATCTAAGGTACAACTATTGGCCTCTCCCCTTCTGGAGCAGTCAAGGAAGAACAGCAAAGACACAAGGAATCAATTAGTCCAAAGGATCAAAAGACCATGTGAACCTCAGCCTCCACGACTGTGGTGGTTATGTTTGTGTGTCAACTTGGCTGGGCCTGGCTGAATGGCTGGGCAGCTGGATGTAGTATTCCCCATGACAAGACTGGTAATCAACTCCACGCTGGAATCTACTGTGAGCAGCTAAGTAGCTGCTTTAGGGATGTGCTCTGCTTCCTGTATATAAGCATAAGCCTTGGGGAATGGTCTCTAGCCTATGGCATGCTTGGACCCTGCATGTAGCTGTGTCGTTGCTCAGCAGCCTGCCATACTCTGCCAATCTTGGGACTTACAATGGACTTAAATTAATGGCCTGCCATGTGATCTGGTAACATCGGGACTGTGCCATTTTATTTGTCAACCTTGGGCTTCTCAGCCTCAGCAGCCAGCAGCTGTCTGAGTGAAGAAACGCCTCTAGCTTCAGTGGGCCAGGAGCTGGAGGCAGAGCTGAAGCCCAAGGCTGAGGGGCTTTTACCCAGCCCTGAGAGCCTGGCACTTTGAACTTGGACTTAAAGCCTCC
>NW_006921688.1:5255215-5256754 GCF_000298275.1 Orycteropus afer afer | reverse complement strand
TCATAGAATAGTATGTGATAAATATAGTTGTAAACTGCTGAAATGTACTATTTCTTAGAATATCTGAATACTAACAAGATTGTTCTGTAAAATCTTTCCATACAACATTATTAGTTACATTATTAGTAACTAAACAGAAGCCTTTTTTTATTTTTCTTCTTCTTTTCCTTTAATTACTACTTCATGAAAGTTATTGATATAGGTCCACAAATGCTAATTGCCACAACATTCCAGTAGAACAAGAGAAAGTTTGACAAAATCAGTGACTATAAAACCCCCAGCAGCAACAAAAACAGCAGCATGTGTTTGTGGAGGGCGAAGATGAAACCATGTGACTCCAAGTGTCACTGTAATTGGGTGATAATGAAGGCTCTGACCAGAGTACATTAAAAGGTTCAAAAAGGAATTTAGCATAGAGTTTTAGCCTTGCAGGTATATTGATACAAGTAAGCTCAGCTTAGGAAAAATGTTTTTGTTGTTATAACTGGCTACAGGAATACTTTATTAAAAATAATAAATTTCTCCTGAAACTGCACAAAAATTTTACAGGCAGTCGTTTTTGTGCTTCCCCCCTCTGACAGTGCCAGTTGGTACAATCCACATACCCCCTAGTGACATCACTGTGGCTAATACTTAATGAATCTCTCTGTGCCAGGCACTGGGCTAATCATTTTTATAATTAAGCACATATTTAGTTCTATATGAACCCTAGTAGCAGGTGCTTGGGAGCTCCGGTGGCGTAGTGCCTAAGGCATTTCACTACTAACCAGAATGCTGGCAGTTCAAACCCACCAGCCACTCTTCGGAAGGAAGGTTGGGCAATCTACTTTCATAGTGATATTGCCTCGGAAACCCAAGGAGGGGTCACTATGAGTCGGGTCCGACTCCACAGCAGTGTGTGAGCAGGTGCTTGTTATGGATTCAATTGTGTCCTCCCAAGATACATGTTGGAATCCTAACCCCATACCTGTACTGTAACCCCCTTTGGGAACAGGGTTTTTTTTGCTATGTTATTGGGACCATGTCAGGGTATGTCTTAAGCCAATCACTTCTGAGACATAAGAATTGCAAACTAGATGTAGAAGCAAGGAAGCACATTTGGGGCAAGACAGATGCCAGGTGGCGATCACCTAGGGGGTGAGGAATGTCAGGGCTACAGAAGCTGAGAAAGGACCTTCCCCCAGAGCCAAAAGACAAATAGAGACTTCCCTTAGAGCCAGTGCCCTGAATTTGGACTCCTAGACTCCTAAACTGTGAGAAAATAAATTTCTGTTCTTTAAAGCTACTCTTTTGGTATTTTTATTACAGCAGCACTAGATAATTATGACAGAGCTATTCTAACCAGAAGGCTGGCAGTTCAAACCCACCAGCCACTCTTTGGAAGGAAGACTGGGCAATCTACTTCCATAGAGATACCACCTCAGAAACCCAAGGAGGGCTCTCTCTCTATAAGTTGGAGTCAACTCAACAGCAATGAGTTTGGTTTTTTGGGTTTTGATTGATACAGATGAGAGAAAGAAGACTTAGAGAGGTTACATG
>NW_006921688.1:5253910-5254850 GCF_000298275.1 Orycteropus afer afer | reverse complement strand
CAGCCATGAAAACCTTATGGGGAGCCCAGTTCTACCCTGACACACATGGGGTCACCGGGAGTCAGAACCTACTCAATGGGAACTGGTCTGTATTGATCTGGAGTTAGTCTTTAAAGGTTCCAAAAGAAGCCATCCTAGGCTCAGAGGTCAGAAAAGGTTCCTACTCAAAGAAAAGCCCAGGCAATCAATATCAAAGTGATGAGCTGAGCTGTCTCCAGCATCCGTCCGACATAGAAGACAGTGTGATAATGCATTGCAGATGAGACTCAATCATTTCCCCAATTCTCCACAAGGAGACCAGACCGTTTGCCAAATTCAATCAAGGACACTAAGGTGGCTTCCTTGTGCCATCAAGGGACCAGAGTGTCCCTCAAATCCAATAACAGTGACTGTGAAGAATGGGACTGGGATGTAACTTAAGTCAGCAAGAGCACTGAAATCTACTCTATTGCATGATGACCTCTGTCTGAGGTGGCATTTTGTCGGCAGAAAGAAATACATTAAAAGCACATGGTGGGGGGTTGGTGAACACCTCAAATGTATCCCTGTTCATCCAGCACTGTCCAGAGAAAAAGGACTGCACAGACTCTCAAGGACTGATTGCAGTTTTACTCAGAAAAATCTCTTACGAGAAGGGGGAATTTAGTGAGCGAACAAAGGCAGTTTAAAATAGCCTCTAAGAAGGATATTTTGTTCTGGCTGCAGACCACTCAATCTTCGATTTCCCTTCTCCTTTCCCAGGTGGACTTGCCCACCGGCATGGTGTGCTTTGAGCAAATGACCGCTGTGTGCTTCCTGCCCCATCCACCGCAAACCCTGTGCATTCAGCCTCCAAGTCTACCTCCAAAAGGACCTCCATCACCTTGTCCACACTGCATGGCCCTCTCCTGGTTGACTGTGAGGCTTCTAGATAGCCCTTGACTTTGGGCACTGTCCCTAT
>NW_006921688.1:5248588-5249770 GCF_000298275.1 Orycteropus afer afer | reverse complement strand
GCCCTTGCATCCTATTTTCCACTCCAACCAGCAGCTGCGATGGAAGAGAAGGGAGTCAACAAACTGCAAACAGTTACTCCAGAGTCAGTCTATCCCAAGTCAAATCAAAGAAGCAAAGAAAAAGCCTCAAGTCATAAAAAAATCAAGTCACATTGGTGGAAGATCTTAACAAACACACACAAAAAGTGTACTCTGTCGGAAAGATGGCTCACACACTCCAAGCAAAGCCGGTCACTTAGCTCTCCAGAACAGCATAATCAAAGCCAAGGCCAAGGCCAAAGCATCTATGTTTAGAAACAAGAAGGCTAGGCTCACATGTGACATTTTTCTTAATTATGGTAGAAGCAAGAAAACCCTTATGTGCACAAGACCTTTTTTTTTTTCTTTTTTTTTTAATTTGAGAGGCAGCTAACTGCGGAAACAGGAGGGTGAAAGAGATGAATGATGGTTAAGGAGAGAAAATAACAGAGTTAAATACTCAAGACAGGAGGTTTCTGAACGTTTCTATCACACTAGTAGGATTTCTTCATAGGGACAACCTGAAACCTAGAACAGAAATGACCACCAACACCTCGCTCCTGGAAAGCACCCCTGAACAAGTAGCCCCCAAGAAGAGATTGATTCCATACCAGGCCAAGCATTCCTTATCTAAGACACCGCACAAATGTTTGCCTCACAGGAAGCACGCAGCTGCTTACTGATAAACAGACTAAAGTAAAGAGGATGCAACCTGCGCTCTGAAGACAGCTCTACTTAGTTTCACTTTAAAAAAAAAATCTATCACTTACTAAAACCCAAAACCATACCCACTGCCATCAAGGTGACTGTGACTTCTAGCAACCCCCCAGTACACCGTACAACTCCTATAAGGTTTCAAAGGCTGTGATCTTTACAGAGGCCGACTGCCACATCCTCCTCCTGTAGAGCTGCTGGGGGGTTCCAATCTCTGGCCTTTTGGTTAGCAGCCGAGTGCCTAACCACTACACCACCAGGGCTCCTCCTATCACTGACCGCTAAATTTGAATCTTAGTTTCTAAGACGTAAGCTACAAATTCTCTACCTTCCTCTCACCCAAATCAACCTAAGACCTTTGACATTGTGCCCTTATTTCAGGTGCTCTGAGCAGAAATGGGAACACTAACTATTTTTCTGGGAGCTCTGGTAGCATAGTGGCTAAGGCAC
>NW_006921688.1:5246492-5247736 GCF_000298275.1 Orycteropus afer afer | reverse complement strand
TGTCAGTGAAGGCAAACATGGGTATGTGGGTAGATACATGTGGGTGGACAGGCTGAACTATTAGGTATGTCTATGAAATGGGGAGTGTATCCAAGAACATGTACATGGTTGGCAGACAATGGTCCTATAAGTTTATGTGAATGATCAGAATTCCCAGGTGTATAGTAGAGCTGACAAGGGGCAAGGTAGTGGTCATTGCTTGGTCACAGCCAGCTACCCAAAGGGACCGAGTAGTTGAACCTGTGGGCTTGGGACCATAGTCGCAGAGGACATCAAGCTCAATTGGCATAACATACTATACAAAACATTGTTAGACCTCCTACTTTGACGAGTAGTGACTCGGATCTTAAAAGCTAGCAAGCTGCCATCTAGAGGCAACGATGGTCTCTCCTCGTCCAGAGCAAAGAAGAATGAAGAAAACCAAAATTCATGGAAACAATTAGTCTTAGCGACTGGTACGCCATCCGATCTGCAGCCTACACAACTATGAGACCAGAAGAACTAGATGGTGCCCAGCTACCACTGTCATCCACTTGGAGGGGGATCTATGTAAGAGATCCTTGATAGGAGAACAATGTGGAACAAAACTCAAAATCATTTGCAAAAAAAAAAAAAGGGGAGGGGGACCAGGTTTGCTGGTCCGATAGAGCCTGGTGGAACCACTGAGACTTTGACCCTGGAATCACTGAGACTATGGCCCCTAGCTGCCCTTCGGGTCTGGAATTGAACCCATACCTATGGTTTCCAGCTGAACAAAAGACAGGCATATGAGCTGAACATTTACCTGAGGTAGATACACTCCTCGAAGAGAACAATCATGGGAGAAAGAAGGGCTGCTTATGCACAGGGAGACAGCTCAGGGGGCAGGAATGCATGGAGGGATAGACACTGGGAAGAGGTAATTATCGGGAGGAAGTGGGAGGGGAGCTATTGCATTGTGGTAAACTGTGGTCAATATCATGAGACAAAGTATATGTAAACTGCTGTATAGAAAGTGAATTTGCTCTGTAAATCTTCACCCAAATCACAATTAAAAGAAAAAAAAAAAGTAATGGTGAGTATTCTTCATTGCCTAGATCCTGGGCTCGGGCCAAGAGGTCAGCCCAGCCTACTCACAAGGACAGTCACTGGAAAAACCCAGCCCCTGGGTTCTGATCCAGCTCCCAGTGAAAAAAAACTCTCTCCCCACCCACTCTCTACCTCCCCTGAAATCTATCATGAAACAAACAAACAAAAAAAAAAAA
>NW_006921688.1:5242533-5246392 GCF_000298275.1 Orycteropus afer afer | reverse complement strand
ACTGAAGAACAGAGAAGTAACTTTTTCAGATTATAAAGTCAGCATGTGGCAGAGGTGGGACTCAAACCCTTGTCTGTCTTACTCTTTCTACGTAAGGTCTTTCATAAACAGGTGGGAACAGTAATGGCAGCAGCAGCATCAGAACCTGTCTAACTTGAGAGTGCAAATAATGTGAATCCCCGTGAGACAGAGGTCAGACGTACCCCCACTCTCCAAACTTTTTACCAGTTCTGACACCAGTCGTCCCTCCCATGGGACTCTCCTTCTCTTCTAGGTTCGATAATCCATTCAATGGCCACATAGAACTCACAAACTATATTTAGAGTAAAGTGGTTTATTAAGGAAATAACAGAATACAACTCAGGATCAGGATCAACAGGCTACAACTTCGTATCTGGATCAGGAAGCAGGGAGGCAAGTCTGTCTTCAGTGCAGGTCGGGTCTCTTAGCCCCCCTTGGCCATGCAGGTCTCCTCTCGGCCCCTCAGGGCAGGGTCCTCTTGGTCCTGTCGTCTGTCCCCACAGGGGGTGCCTGCTTATATACACAAACTCCTCATCAATTTCAAAGCACTACCCCTTCCGAAAGGGGCAGCACAAACTGACAATGCCCTCTTGGTAGGCCACAGACATGTCATTCTCATAGTCTACTGACCATTCCCTACAAGTGCATACAAATCATAGGGCAGGCTGCAGCCCAGGAACAAAAAGCACCAAAGCAGGTCATTTCCAACTTCCCCGGGAAATGTCAATCAAGCTGGCAAAAGCACCAGACCCTGTGGGGTGGAAACTCCTCAGGGATAGGGGGACAGTCTCTCAAGCCGTCTCCAAAGAACCAAAGCAAAAGGCCACATAAGGGAGCTCACTTCACCACAGAGTTATTCTTCCATTTTTGTCATAGCCCTACTTTAAAAATATTTTTTTATATGTCATTCCATCTTCTGTATACCAGGGTCATCATCTATGTTATCAGTTTGGTTTTTAACAGCCTATGAACCAATGGTAGAGATTTAACACGAGGACTCA
Organism: Orycteropus afer afer; assembly: GCF_000298275.1. Classification (NCBI taxonomy): domain Eukaryota; kingdom Metazoa; phylum Chordata; class Mammalia; order Tubulidentata; family Orycteropodidae; genus Orycteropus; species Orycteropus afer. Next base: position 5,245,370 of record NW_006921688.1, on the reverse strand, counting down.
GAGTCTAATGATGGGCACAGGTGCAGTGTTCATTTTTTTGTTGTTGTTTAAAAAGACAGGCCTGCATGGCCAGGCACCAGGTCTACACACACCCCGGACTCCTCACACTCAACAGTCCCCCTCCCTTCACTTCTGCGGTGAATGCAGCTCACTCGTCTCCCCGTCTCCCCACCTCACCGTGCTAGCTCTAATCTCCAAGCAAGCAGACATCACAGGCCTCTCTCTCCACCAGGAGAAAGTGGGTTGCTAGAGTATTTTAGGAAGTAGAACAAAGCTTTGAAAGGGACTTCGGTAATCACAGTGACAGAGTCTGGAAAGCTAGAAAGGGCAGCTGTCTGACTTTCCCTAGAGAGCGAGTTTTGCCTGCAGCCTCGGGGTCCTGAGCCAGCCAGCCACAAGACGCCTGGCTCTCACTTGTTCTCCTTCGCCATGGATGAGATGTCCCTGGATAGCACAAGTGGTTAAGCACTTAACTACTAGCCAGAAAGTCGGCCGTTCTAACCCTCCCAGAGGCAGCTCAGAAGAAAGCCCTGGCAATCTGCTTCCACAAAGATTACAGCCAAGGAAACCCTGTGGAGTAGTCCCACTCTGCGCACATGGGGCTTCTCACGACGGCAACTGACAATCTGTGGATGAGGAAGTCGGTCACCTGTGAGATTTGAAAGCCTCGTATCAGAAGAATCTACCTAAAACCAAATGTGCATGAACTGTTATGTGTAAAATGAATCTGCTTTGTAAATCTACACCCACATCACAATGAAAAATTAAATAATAATAATAATAATAAAGACTCTACCTAGATGCCTCCATAGCCCTCAACCTTGGTCAGGATAATATGTGAGACAAAGCAAACCCAGCTATCTCTTCACCTTAGATTACCATTTCCATTCATAGTAACAAAGTGACCAACAGCATAAAACCCTCTTTTGTATTTCTGATGCAGGATTTTTTTATCACTATGATCATCTTAAAAGCCAAGGGTATTTTATCTTTAATGATTCCAGAAAGGGAAAGAGGAAACAAAGCAACGCACACATCACTACACTTAGGGTAGAAAGAACATTCCTTTAGTTGAAATACTTCCAGTGGGTCAGTCAGTCAATCACATTGGCTTTACTTAAGCTAAAGAACTGAACTTTGTTATGGACTGAATTGTGACCCTCTTTCCCCAAATATAAGGAGCTCTGGTGGCGTAGTGCCTAAGGTATTGGACTGCTAACCAGAAAGTTGGCCGTTCAAACCCACCAGCTGCTCCTTGGAAGGAAGACTGGGCAGTCTACTTCAGTAGACTTTTGTTTGTTTGTTTTGGTGGTGCAGTGCTTAAGCACCCAGCTACTAACAGAAGATCAGTACTTTGAACTCCCCAGCCATTCCACAGGAGAAAGACGTGGCAGTCTTCTGTAAAGATTATAGCCTTGGAAATTTCATAGGGGAGTACTCTGTGTCCTATAGGGTCCCTAAGAGTTGAAATCAACTCAATGGCAATGGGTTTGGTTTAGTTTGGGTTTTCCCCAAACATGAGTCGGAATCCTAAGCCCTGGACCTGTGATCCTGAATGGAAATAGGGGTTTTCTTTTGTCAGGTTAATGAGGTCACAGCAGCGTAGGGTGGATCTTAATCCTAACCACTTCTGAGTTTTAGAAAGGGCAGAATTGACACACACATTCCCACTTGCACACACGCTCACACACACACACAAAGGGGAAGACAGACACCAGATGAGGCTTGTCTGTAAGTGAAGGAACCAAGGACACCTAGGGCTGCTGACAATGAAGGAGTCAGCACAGGACCAGGACTCAGACTTCTTTCCGCCAGCACTGTAGGCAAATAAATGTCTGTCTTTAAAGCCACGCACTTGTGGTATTACTGTTATAGCAGCATAGGTGACTAAGACAGACATCAAGGGCTCGTCCTGCATATTAGGAGAACCACGAACCTACCCGGCCCTCACCCCTATCCCCCAATCAAAATCCTGAGATATGGGCTGGCTTCGTTCCTCTCTGTCAGCCCATATGGGCAGCTACCACTGTCCCCTGGCCACCCCAACAGACTCCTCTGCCTGCACTTGGGGTTGCCTCCATCCTCCCACATGGTCTGGGGTATCAGCCAGACCAGCCAAAGCCAGGATACGTCTAGAGCTCCTGCTGGAGCTTCCTGGTCAGTCAGAGATGTTGTTGTTGTTATGTGCCATTGAGTCGGACCCAACTAACTCATAGCAACCCCTCCTTGGGTTACCAAGGTGGTATCTCTACGGATGTAGATTGCCCAACCTTCCTCCTGAGGAGTGGCTGGTGGGTTTGAACCGCCAGCCTTCTGGTTAGCAGTCAAGTGCCTTAAGCTCTATGCTACCCAGTCAGAGATAGGTCACCATAAATCCTTCTGGTGGGCGTCCAGCAACTGACCACAGGAGGCAGGTGTTGTAGGAGGACACAAACAATAGAATAACTCTCCACACAAAAAGGCCTGGACACCTACATGTGGTGGTGAGGGGCAACATGGTCCTGGGAGACCCACACACAAAGCCCTTCAGAAGTTCATGGTAACAAAGCACAGTGACCTGGGAAAACACACAAACCATCCATGAGTGAGATCAAAAAACAAACCAATGAGCAATCAGATGACAGTTACCCCATACCCAGCACTAATTATACAGTGACGAGAAAAAACACAAAAAGTAATGGTGAATGGTCTGGGTAAGATGGCGGACTAGGCAGAAAGACTACACAGATCCTCTTCAACAAACAAAAGGGAAACCAATTAACACAGACACAGGAGATAATCCTGGACCCCTGATCCTTGAAGGGAAGGATATAGAAGTGGACTAAACCCCAACTAGC
>NW_006921688.1:5227253-5238008 GCF_000298275.1 Orycteropus afer afer | reverse complement strand
GTTGGTAGTTGAGTGCAACTGCTTTTGCCATGAATTGAGCCCAAACTCTCATAGTGCCGGTCAAATTGGTCTCCAAGAAGAAGCGGGGACTGTGAGAATGTGGGGGCAGCAAGAGGGAAAAGGAGACTATCACCCAGAACTCATGCATTTGCACCCACGGGCATAGGTATGCCTCATCTACTGGAAAGAGAAAGACAGGGAAGAAGTATGGAAAGGGGAAGAGGAAGGCTTGGCTAAGTGGGAAATTGCTGGAGCCTCACAAAAGCCCCACAGCCCCATGGCCAGAACCTAGGACACTCTATGGATGACCTTTGGTGCCTCTCTCTGAGGCAGGACTCAGCCCTCAGTCACACTGGCAAGAGTGCTCACATCTTATCTACCAAGCTAGCTCCCTTCCCGGTATAAGTGTGATGGTTCATTTCTCTCTTTTCCCCCTACCCCAGATCCTTTCAGAAACCACCAACAACAACAGGTAGAGAAGTGCTTTGTCTTGGTTTTCTTGGATTTGTCAAGTTGCATCTCTTGAAACAGAAGCTCATTCCCTTTGCAATGGACAGAGAGTACTGGGGAAAGACCAGTGCCCTTTCTCCTGGGCATTTTGTGTCCAGAAGGCAGGACAGTGTTAAGATCTCCCACAACAAAACTACCCAGCAATACATCTGTTGGGTACTAGGGTCAGGCTGCCAGACTGGGAAGTATGGAAATTAGAGCTGCTGGAAAAGGGAAGAACATGGGGTCAGGAATACAGCACATCAGAAGCTAGAGACAGACGGGCTAGTGGACTCACAGACGAGGCCAGATCATGTGTCAGGTGGGACCTGCCCTAAGTAATTGGTTAGTCTTCATACTCTCTCTCCCCACTTCCTGGAGTGGCCTCTTCAGCGTAAAACCTACCTCCTCACCCACAGAATCTTGTTTGGAGCCATTCTTCCAAAACATCAGATAAGTCCAGATCCCAACGTCAGGCCATTCCTTTTCACAGCCTCACTCTCCATAATAGTTTAAACGAGAATGTCATGTCTGTGATCAGGAAAAGGATTCATGTGAACGTGAACAATGCAAAAAATGATTACAGGTGTGTGTGTGGGGGGAAGATGATTATAAAAGGTCAACTGGTCCTGGAGACTCCAATCCACCAAGACATCAGTAGAAGAAAGCAGATCTTGAATTAGACCAAGGATGATTACTTCAAATGAAGTGAGAAAGGTCCCACATTCATGGAGCTCTGGAAGAATTTGGTGTTTGAAATAAGAAAGCATGGATAGCCACCCATCTGCCAGATTTTTGTATGTGGTGGCTTGCAGGTTGCTGTGACACTCTAAGTTATACTGCCAGTATTTCCAATACCAGCAGGGTCACCCATGACAGGTTTCAGCGGAGCTTCCAAACTAAGACAGACAAGAAAGAAAGGCCTGGCAATCTGCTTCAGAAAATTAGCCACTGCCAACCCTCTGGATGACAACAGAATGTTGTCTAACACTAACGGTCATGAGGATGGCAGAGGAGCAGGCAATGCTCATGCCATTATATGCAAGGTCACCATGCGTCAGAGCCAACTTGACAGCAAGTAACAACACCAACAACATGGACAGAAACAAGAGGCTGCTCTTCTGTCTTCCCTTTGGCATGAAAACACACAATCATGGGGAAACTTCAGTCTAAAGCAAAAGAAATTGCCCTGAAGCAGGAAATAAGGTTAAGAGGTAGTTGCCAAGGAAGTCAGACTCAAATTGCATCCTGGGCATCCTGCCTCAAGCATGATTCTTTGCAGCAATTCCTGATTCGATAACTCATGGAGGTCATGTGTCCCCAGTAGAGAGAGGAAGCTGACCTCAAGGCTGGCTGTGAGGTCCCCCAGGCTACACCATCTTCTCCCATCATCCCACCTTCCCTTGCCTGGTGGTAGCCAACAGGGTTCCCCCTGTTCACTCCCTTCCCCACCTCCCCAAAAACAAAACACTAAGTGACCAATGGCTAAAACCACAGGAACAGGGGAAAGGAGAACACAAGGCCAAGGTCATGTGCAGCAGGATCCTCATATACCCAGCAGAGTTCTCCATTCTATAGTACAGTAACTTGTGACTCCAGTGTGACAGGTCTAGACGCACCAGTATAGCACTGGAAAGCTCAAGACCCACAGCAGCAAATCAACTGGCAAACCAAGCACCACTTAAAAATGCACCAGGTCTGCTCTGCTTGTGGTTCAAATGCATCTCCCCAAGCAGGTCAGGGGTCTGATATCCAGGTTTTATTTTAACCAGTCCTGCTGAGGAAAGAACACCAGCTTTAAACCCATTACAGTCCAAAGCTCAATGCTATGGTTACCCAGGAACACACAGTGAGATGCTGTGAAATGACGAAGCAGTTGGACAGGGAAAACACACGAAGCAAGGGTTCTGGTGATTGCATACTCTTCATACCATGGGCCACAACACTACCACCCAGGAAGTGTTGGTAACTTCCCTGCACTTACAAATGTCCTCCCAAGTTCCACCCTCGGGAACACCTTTATTTGTGCTTTTTTATTGTTGACATAATATTTTATGAAGGAAATCACTAACTGGTCATAAAAAGCACTAAGTTAGGCATTTATAAAGACTCACAATATAATCACCTCACTTGAACATGTTCAATATATCCAAGTTCTGTCTCCTAACTACGACCCCACTGACATCACACAAATTGGAGGCCAGTCCTGTGTCCATGTGTAACCTCACCTGGCAAAGACCCCACTGAAACAAAGCCAAGGACCCGGTCCACAGGAGCCCTCCACTCCTCCGCTTTCTGTGTGGCTCTGGGTAAGTGATGAACCTCTCTGTACCTAGTTTCCACCTCCACAAATAGGACTAGTAAGAGCACCCACCTCATAGGATGAAGTAAATTTATGTGTGGAAGGCCTTAGAGTAGAATTCCACACATGGTGAGCACTGCATGAGCCACAGTGGCTATTGGTGGTGGTGGTGTTTTTAGCATTCAGTCAACAACAATTAAATGGCATAGCAACACCAAGAGCAATGTCCAAGCCATTGACCGCATGTTTCAAGTAGAATGAAACATTCTCTTCCCTGCTCATTATCCCATGACCTCCAGGCAATCTCATTCATTTCAAGCCCATATTGACCACGGACTATTTGCTGGACTTCTTGGAGAACACAATGCACTATAAGCCAAAGTTCCTCCTGCCCAGGAAGCTCGCAGTGGAGTTAGGAAAATGAGATGTGCACACACAAGAACCCACACCACCAGCGGGCTAGGGTCAGTGCCGAAGGAGGGATGCTACAGCATTCATTTTAAAATTGATTTATGAAACCAAAAACTGCTAGGAAAGCAGACAGTACATTCATCCTAAGCAAAAAGACATCATGGAGACGAGGTTTGAGTTGGACTTTGGAGAATGGGCAATTCTAAGAGGTAGAGTTCAAGGAAGGAGGATACTGGGAATGGTGTGAGCAAAACTCATGGGACTGGTTTGCATTTAAGATGAGAGACTGGGCTGCTTAAGAACCTCAGTCCAAATCCTTATTCTACCATGTTTTACTAGCTGTGTGACCATGGGCCAGTCACCCAAGCCTCTCTGGGCGTCAGAGACCTAACAGGTACACTTCTAGGTACTGTTTCGAAGACTGCATAAGATTAAGCCTATAGCGAGCTTAGGACAGTCTCTGGCACAAAGTAAGGACTCAAAGTTTAGCAATTGATGGGGATGGAGCAGTGTGAAGAAGACTGCCAATAGATCCACCCGTGTGCAGAAGAGATTCAACCATCTTCAGATGCTGAGGTGTGAGATGATGTTGGAAGGTTAGAAAGAGGGGCTGTTGGCCACTGAGATTTCATTCAGGGAGAGCTTTGAACCACCTGAGAAGTGTCCTGCTTAGGATGGTTCACCTGGCAACTCTGGGCAGCTCCCAACCAGGTGAGAGAATCTGGAGACAGGAGTCCTATAAGAAGAGGCAGTGCCAGAGTCAATGTGTGGGTGGCAGGGTGGACCCTGGGCTTATTGTAGGAAAGAAGGTTGGTGTAAGGGACATTGGGAAGGCTGGATTAGGGAGCTCAGAGTGGGCAGAAAATGAGAGAGAAGGAGTCCAGAAGCAAACCCCACTGAAGGCAATGTGGGATCGTGGATTAGATCCTGGCAGAGGAAAAAGACGTTAATGGAAAACTGGGCAAACCTGGAAAAAGATTGTCGTTTAGCTGATAGCATGGTGCCAACGTTAATTTCTTCATTTTGATAAATGTACCATGATTGTGTAAGATGTTCGTGGTACAGGAAGTTGGGTGAAGGGTATATGGGAAAACTCCGTCCTATCTTTACAATTCCACTGTAAATCTAAAAGCATTTCAAAATAAAGTAATGAAACTCCAGATGGGGAAGCCAGGGCAAGAACTAGTTTGGAGTTAAGGACACACGCAATACGGCTGATTGGAAGGCCGAGGAGAGGCCCACCTTGGCATGTGAGCGCATGTCCATGACCCACACGCAGCTGTGTGAGTTAGCTGTCCCTCGGGGGCATGGGATGGCCAGACTGTTCTCTCATATTCCCATCTCTACATTCCTTATCACAAGCCCTTCTCTCCACCCAGTTATGGTATCCCCCACACCCACTACTTCCTATTACAGCAACGTTGACCACCAGAAGAGATGTCAGATAGCATTTCCAAAGAACTTTATCTTCATGCAAAGGAGCTTCTATTTTGAGACCCATAATCAACCAAGGCCTCTTAAAGAAAGAAAAAGGATCCGCAGCATCAGCTCTCAGTCATTCCAAAGGAGGAGCCATCACAGAACGAGGAAGGAGCAGAGCTGGGCTGGGACTGGCTCTGCCTTGCTCTACAGACTGTTTCTTCCCACCAGATCATAGGCCTCCGACAGCAGGTACCAGGTCTATCACATGCTCTACTGTACTGTAAGGATTCCTAGTGGCACAGATGGTTACGTGCTTGGCTGCTAACTGAAAGGTTGGTCGTTCAAATCCACCCTGCCACAACATGGGAGAAAGACCTAGAAGTCTGCTTCTGTAAAGATTACAGCCAAGAAAACCCATGTGGGGCAATTCTACTCTGTCCTATGAAGTTGCTCTAAGTCAGAATCAATTCAGTGGCACCCAACAACAACACTGTATCATACATAGGTCTGACCTACTGCATGGTATGACATGGTGTGACCTACTGCATTAACAGACACAAAGCCACAGCTTTACCCTACAACCTGGATGAAGCTTGAAGACATTTTGCCAAGAGAAATACATCAGGCACAAAAAGACAAATACTGTATGATTTCACTTATATGAAATATAACAACAGGCAAATGCATACAGACAAAAGCAAGGGACTGGAGGGAGGTGGGGATGGGGAGTTACTACTTAATGGTACTGAGATTCTGTTTGGGGTGATGAAAAAGTTGGGATATGGTTACTGGTGATGGCTTCACAATATGGTGAATGTAATTAGTGTTACTGAGTTGTACACTTACAAATGGTTAAAATGGAAAATTTTATGTTTTCTATATTTCACATATATTCTTACCAAAAAAAAAAAAAAAAAAACTCACTGCCATCAAGTCGGTTCTGACTCACAGCCACCTCTCCTTGGGTTTTTGTGGTGGTATCTCTACAGAAGTAGATTGCCCAATCTTCTTTCCGAGGAGTGGCTGGTGGGTTTGAACTGCTAGCTTTCTGGTTAGCAGTCAAATGCCTTAGGCACTACTCCAACAGAGCTTCTTACCACATAAAACATTAAAATAAGGCTTTACAAAAGAGCATCACCTTGTCATAAAAGCACCAATGCCAGAGCTTAGAGAGATCTGCAAGAAGGGTGTGTAGTCTCACTGACCTGAGGAAATCAAATACTTGTGTTTGGTGGTAGAATTCTGGCCTTCCATGCAGACGTGGGTTCAATTCCCAGCCAAAGCAACTCACGCACAGCCCCCACCCATCTGTCAGTGGAGGCTGACATGTTATTATGACACTGAATAGGTTTCAGCAGAGCTTCTGGACTAAGGCTAGGAAGACAGGCCTGCTAATCTACTTCCAAGTATTGGACATCGAGAAGCCTACGGGTCACAGTGGTCAGATCTCACTGTACCTGGAGTCATCAGCATTCAAGGGCTGACTTGAAGGCAGCTTAACAATGACAACATCAATGCCGTACCTTGAAACTTACAGCACATCCTACTGGTTCTGAATGTCAAAGCACATAGTAACCTTTATAACAAATGTCCCTACAGAGACAGCTTGATGCATCAGTAGATCAATTCTTCAGCAAAAAACCAGGAGAGATAAGGAACACCTACCACATCATAAGTCCAAACAAGCATTGTTGATGTTACTTAATGACATAGCACTGTGGTCTTTAAATTAATCCCTACAAATATGTCTTGAGCCAAATTATGGAATCAGAGAGGAACAGGAGAAAGGGATTAGGTTCCAGTCTTGGTTTGGAGCCTGAAGAAAGTCCCTTCACTTTCAATTGTGCCTGTCAATCATGTTGGAGCTGGGACAGGAGAAATCTGAGCAGCAGAGGCCCTACACTATCCTTTTACCAGACTGCAGATGGGATTAAAATGTCAGATGGGGAGGTCAGAAGAGATCATCTCTAGGGTCTCTTGTAACTATGAGCTCTGGGATTCTCTCAGAGTTCAAAGGCATTATGCTCAAATGATTACCGACGACCCCTCAACCGTAAGATGTTAGGTATGTGCAGTGGTGTGCAGGAGCTGGCTCCTACCATCTCTTGAGGGCCTACTGGTCAATTTTCAGGAATTGTTCAAACCAGTTGTTAAATGTAGCCGTTACTAAACATTAAATTATATAAACATATAAGTAAATGAACTATATTAAAAACAAAGGTAATAAATACTCAAAACTCATCATTTTCTAATTATTTTATTACATTTTACTATTATCTTGCTGTTCAAGTTATTTATGTCTATTGTATCAATATGAAGGAGGAAATACTGTTCTCCCTGTTCCATGTGTACTGACTTCAAAATGGTAGCCTGAAATCAACCATGATGGCAGTATTTATACCAGGGAAATGGGCTAATGCTATAAATCCGGGATTTTTTATTTCCCCTCAGTGCGGTTGTTAAACATTTACCAGCACCCCCACTGGATATGTGTCCTTAGAGATCAAAGAAAAATGGAAAAATGTATTGTTTGGGGGGGGGTGTGAAGAAAAAAGAAAGTGTGAGGGGAAGAAGAGTTAGGAAAGGGAGGTATCAAGGTGGGGAGGAAACTAGGGGGTAAAAGGAAAGTCCTGAGGAGAAAGGGACAGGAAAAGAGACGGGGAGAGAGGAGAAGGTCAGACAGAAGGGAGCCAGTGAGAGGAGATTATCATTATTACTGCAGATGGCCGACACTTAGACTCTGTATCTGAACATCTCTCTCACAGCGCCTCGTGGTGAGCTTACCAACCAGCTGAGGACTTTCCTAATGGCTCCAACCAGCCCGAGGTCAGATACTCACTCCCCTGCACTGCGGTGCGGAGATCCCCCTCAGGCTCCACACGCACGGGGCTCTTTCTGCCTTCTGTAAAAGCTCCAGTCTTCTGAGCTTTTTATAGATTCCCTGTCTCCTCCCTTGCTGTCAGGCTGTCAGCTGTCACTTTTAGACATTCTCCCAGTACTTATATGTCTAGAAGCCTGGTTTGTTGTTTCTAAATCACTGTGAACAAAGAAGTCAGAAAACCAAGCCTGGTAGAATTGCAGCTGAAGGAGAAGTACAGAAGCCCTAAGTGGAGCCTGAGGCTGTTTCCAACACATTTAAAATAAAAATTGCTGTCAAGGCAACTCCAACTCTTGGTGACCCCAGCATGTCTAAGGAGGCCTGTGCTCCACAGGGTTTTCTTTCTTTTTTTTTTTTTTTTAATTGTGATTTGTATGAAAATTTACAGAGCAAATTCACTTTCCATACAGCAGTTCACACACACTTTGTCTCATGACATTGGCCACAGTTTACCACAATGCAACAGCTCCCCTCCCACTTCCTCCCCATAGTTAACTCTTCCCTGTGTCCATCCCTCCATGCACTCCTGCCCCTGAGCTGTCTCCCTGTGCATACAGTCTTTATTTCTCCCATGATTGATCTTTCCAAGGAGGATATCTACCTCAGGTAAATGTTCTATTCATATGCTTGTCTTTTGTTTGGCTGCAAGCCACAGGTGTGGGTTCAATTACAGACCTGAAAGGCAGCTAGCAGCCATAGTCTCAGTGGTTCCACCAGGCTCTGTCAGACCAGCAAACCTGGTCCTCTCCTCCCTTTTTTTTTTTTTTTTCCCAAATGATTTTTAGTTTTGTTCCACATTGTTCTCCCTCTCTATCCAGGATCTCCTATGTAGATCCCCTTCCAAGTGGTTGACAGTGGTAGCCGGGCACCATCTACTTCTTCTGCTCTCATGGTCATATAGGCTGCAGATCACACGGTGTGCCAGTCACTAGGACTAATTCTTTCCATGAATCTTTGGTTTTCTTCATTCTCCTTTGCTCTGGATGAGGAGCAACCCATCATTGCATCTAGATGGCTGCTTACAAGCTTTTAAGATCCCAGTAGCTACTCTCCAAAGTAGGAGGTGGAACAATGTTTTGTGTAGTATGTTATGCCAATTGAGCTTGATGTCCCCTCCACAGGGTTTTCAATGGCTGGTTTTTCTAAAGTAGCTGGCCTGTCCTTTCTTCCAAGGTAACTCTGGATGGACTTGAACCTCCAGACATCGGGATAGCAGGCAAATGCAATAACCATTTGCATCACCCAGGGATGCAAATTCTATGGCATCTCTCTAGGTCCCCAATGTTACACATTCTCCTTTCTTCTAAGTTCCAATCACTGAGGTTACCAAATGAGCAACTTCCAAATAGGTAACAGTTCACTAAGTTTATAAAACATCCTATTGAAATATACTGAAAAAAAAATATATATATATACAGAACACAGAGACAACATCCAACTCACAGTCAATGGCACCAGACACCCTGTTCCCTTGACTGTCTATTTTTTTCCCAAGGTGGAGGTCAGAGCCGGTCATAGGCCCAGCTCCACAGCTGTCACTCCCAGTGTCCACAAAGGGCTTCTGAGCTGCCGAAACTGGCAGCCACTGATGGCAGTGGAGGGCAAGGAAGTGCTGGCAGGGACAGCCCCACCTTCCAAAAGCTAATGCCCCAGGCTGGTCCCAGCTTAGGGCATCGCCCACTCCCTGCCACTCCTCATCACATTCCTGGAGGGAGGTAGGAACAGAAAGGCCCTGGAATAACAAGGGGGTGACTGTAGGAGCAGCCACGAAGGTGCTTGTATCCCAGGACAGCAGTTTCCGGGAGCAACAGCATGCCCGGCAAATGAGCCACCTGCCATGCAATCTGGTGTCACAACATGGTACGGCACCTCCAGAGCACACCACCGGCCTCCTGGAAGTGCAGTCCTCTGTCTCTGAACATTCCCTTTGTGCCAGCACTACATTTTGAAACAAGGAAAGTACTTAACTGCTTGCTGAATTCACTGCATGAAATACTATGCTTTAAGAATGAAAAAAAAAAAAATCCCTATTTTGGGTTGTAGGGTTTTGTTTGTTTTAAAATATTCTGATAGCAACATAATAGCTCTAATTCTTAGGCCTCTTGCCTGTTTACCCAGGCTGTCACACACAAAAATTTAAATAGCTATCATGGAACAACAGAGCATATCCCAGAAATAGAAGAAAATTCCTAAAATTACCCCCTTTGCTCTGAGTGTTTAACTTGTAAAGAAAGTAAAAACAAGTCTAAAATTAAAAACAGCAAACTCTGGAAAAAGGATCCCCTTATTTCACAGTTCTGCTTGATGCCTGCCACACAGTAGGCCTATAATAAATATTTATGGTAGCTGGTGGGTTGACTGCATGGCTGAATAGATGCAACATTACCAACTGGATAGTCTGAAGTCAGCCGGCCTTCCCTAGGACCTTGGCCAGCAGAATTGGTCCAAACCATATTTGGGACATGGAGGAACTATAATAAATCAGTAAAGCCAACTCTTCTCTAAAAGGAAATCTGAGTATCTTTTCTTTGAATCTGAGCCTGGGGATTTTAAATACTCTTGCTTCCAGGCAAGTTCACACAAAATTCAATTCCAAAGGATTACAAACCTCAATAGAAAAGGTAAAATGATGAAAATCAAAAGGTAACATAGGAAAACATCCTCATGATCCTGGGGCAGGCAAACGCCCCCTGCACTAACCACAGAGGGAAACAATGAACAAAGTGGGCTGTATGAAAAGTAAGAACTTCCCTTCATCAAAAGACACCATTAAGAAAGTGAAAAGGGCAACCCACAAAGTGGAAGAAGATACTTAGGACACATGTTTCTGTCAAAGGACTCAAATCCAGGATGTATAAAGAACTCTTGCAGATTAATAAGAAAAAAAGAATCTAAGATTTTTTTTAAAAAAATAGGCAAAAGTGTTGAACAGATACATCACAGAGGATATCCAAATGGCCAATAAATCTACAAAAAGGGGCTCAGTTTCACTAGTCCTCAGGTAAATGCAAAGTATAACCACCATGCTGCATGCTACTAATATACACTCAACAGACAGCTAAAGAAAAAGGCCAGAAAAAGCCAAGTGTGGACGAGGATGTGAAACAACTGGGACTTTCATATACTGCTGGTAGAAATTGATATTGGTACAGTTACTTTGGAAAATTATCTAGGACTACCTGTCTACCAAAGGTGGGTATATGCAGACTCTATAAACGAGCAATTTCACTGCTAAGTATATAACTCAACAGAA
>NW_006921688.1:5225148-5226493 GCF_000298275.1 Orycteropus afer afer | reverse complement strand
CACTACAGAAGTAGATTGCCCAACCTTCCTTCCGAGGAGTGGCTGGTGGGTTTGAACCGCCAGCCTTCTGGTTAGCAGTCTAGTGCCTTAGGCACTATGCCACCAGAGCTTCCTGTGTGTTATTATCAGTGTGTTACCAGCATGTTATTACCAGTTGCCATGGAGTCAACTCTGACTCATGGCAACCCCATGCGTGTTAGAGGAGAACTCTGCTCCACAGGTTTTCAGTAGCTGATTTTTCGGAAGTAGATCACCAGACCTTTCTTCCAAGGCACCTCCGGGTGGATCTGAACCGCCAACCTTTCACAGTTAGTAGCAAGCACTTAGCCATTTGCACCTCCCCAGGACTCCACTTGTATATTATAGTGAGATAAAAAGTTGAGAAAAAACCCACTCTAATGTTGATGACCTCACCTCATATTTCTTTCTGTCCCTAGTCCCTCAACCACACAAGTTCCACCCTGCCTCAGCATCTTTGCACTGAGGCCACTTTGCACTGAGAAAGCTGGTCTACTAGGTCCTGGCCCAGCTGGTACCATCTGTCATCATGTAGGCCCAAGCTCAAATGCAACAAAGGTTTCTATAGAGGCCTTTCCTGGCCCACCAACCTGGCTGCAGTCAGGTATTCTTCACCCCATGACCCTGCTTTATTTTCATCATAGTTCAGAGCACTTCTCAAGAAGGGAAATCACTTTGATTTACTCATCTGTGTGTTTCTCTCGATTTACAACTGTGTCTCTAGCACCTGACAGTGTGCCTGACAGAAGGGAGATGGAAGGATGGCTGTATGGGCACAAGAGAGAGGGACAGATGGACGGCATGATGGCTGATGGACAGACAGATGGACAACAGGATAGTTCATGTGTGGATAACGGAGAGGGAGGCTCTAGAAAGCAGGACACTCAAATACACTGGAACGTAATTGTTGTTAGGGGCCATCGAGTTGGTTCCAACTCAATAGCAGCCCCATGTACAACAGAACAAACCATTGCCCAGTCCTGCACCGTCCTCACAATTATTGCTATGTTGGAGTCCACTGCTACAGCTACTGTGTCAATCCACCTCATTAAGGGTCTTCCTCTACCTTACCAGGCATGATGTCCTTCTCCAGAAACCGGTCCCTCCTGATACCAAAGTACATGAGACAAAGTCTCACCACCATCGCTTCTAAGGAGCATTCCAGCTCTTCTTCTTCCAAGACAGATTTGTTCATTCTTCTGGCAGTACGTGGTTGTGGAAGTTAAGTTTGTGTGTCAACTTGGCTGGGCCTGGTTGAGTGGCTGGGCAGCTGGATGTAGTATTCCCCCTGATGAGACTGGTAATCAACTCCATGGTGGAATCTACT
>NW_006921688.1:5223283-5224638 GCF_000298275.1 Orycteropus afer afer | reverse complement strand
AGAGCAGCACTAGGTAACCAGAACAACAGTATAATCAATACTCTTCACCAACACCATAACTGAAATGCATCAGTTCTTCTGTGATGCTCCTTATTGATTGTCCAGCTTTCACATACATATGAGGCAATTAAAAATAGGATGGCTTGGGTCAGGCACACCTTAGTTGTCAAAGTGACATCTTTGCTCTTTAAGACTTTAAAGAGGTCTTTTGTAGCAGATTTGCCAATGCAATATGTTTGATTTCTTGACTGCTGGAATTGGCTCTTGGAATTTAGCAACATGGAGGTTGATCCCTCCTTGGGAAGAGCAGGGACAAGCCAGACGGCAGTGGGCTTGAGTGACAACATCGCCAAACCCTGCTTGGCTGCATTGAGGTGCAACATGGAAAATCTACATAGTGAGCCCAGAATTGTATCTTGTTAACACTGTTATCAAAGCAAAGAGGACTGGAAGACTTAGTGATGAAGATCAAAGACTTCAGTACGGATTATACCTCAACATAAAGAAAACAAAAATTCTCACAATTGGACCAATAAGCAACCTCATGATGAATGGAGAAAATAATGAATTTGTCAAGGATTTAATTTTACTTACATCCACAATCAATGCCCATGTGTGCAGCAGTCAAGATATCAAACAATAACGGGCTTAAATACAGCAATGACTGCGAGGATCTCACGAGACCGGGCAGTGTTTCCTTCTGTTGTACACACGGTCACTGAGCAGAACTGACATGAGGGACCTAACAAGAACCAACGTCAGACCTCAGTGGTGGGAAGGAGGGGAGTCCTGAAGCCTGAAGATGCCAGCACGGGGAGGAAAGAGAAAACTACGGCTGCCTGGCTTGTCCAGACTGCCACCTCACAGGGCTGAAAGAGGAACAGAAAGAGAAAATGGGAACAGAGGATACAGACAATCTCTGTCAAGCCTGGCTGGAGAGGGGAAGAGAAAGAGAGGGAAGGTTTTATGTGTGTCCCAGCACTTCATTGAGGTGTAATTTATAGACCATAAGATGCAGAGATGTTAGGCACACAACTCAATGACTCTAGAAAATCAGGAAAGGCCGAAGCTGTGAGAGAAGAAAGGTTCTGAGAAGACGAAGGGGGCGGGCCCAGACTACAGGCAGAAAGCAATGGATCCTCCCTGCTGACCTTCCTTCTACCCTCACAGCTTCAGCCACGGTTCACAGCACGTCACTGTGTGGCCCACCCTCACCAGAGCTGTTTTTACACACAATGAAGAAGATACCCTAATTTCCAGAAGTGTCTCCACTACTTATTCTGAAAATGCAAAGTATCTGATAGGAGCAAACTTGCTGGCTTGTGTTTTTTTCTTGTTGGTGGTGGTATTATGTG
>NW_006921688.1:5221713-5222419 GCF_000298275.1 Orycteropus afer afer | reverse complement strand
AGTCAGAATTGACTCAATGGAAGTGGATTTGGTTACTATTTATTATGTATCTTTCTAGTCCTTTTTCTCAGCATATATAAAAGGTAAAGATTTTTATCCTGAACATGTTATTATCATTTAATGCAAATGTGATATAACTCATTCTGGGAAAGTAACTCTCTTCAAACAACCTAACAAAAAGATTTTTCATCCTGAGGTTCTGGCTCTATTATTTCATATTCATAAAATCCAGTACGTGACCAAAATTTGCAATCAAGGCAGAAACCCCGTTAAAAAATTTCAAAATCAAAAACTCCCAGAGCTTCACTTCCTTTTTGATCACAGAAAAACCCTTTAATTTGAATACATGTATTAACAAGGCAGAATTAATTATGGTAAAAAGAGAAGAGATGTTGCTAATGGTGCTTTCATAAATATCCTGGGCTTTTGTTAGGATGGTTTTTAACATTATTAATCCTCAAAACATCCCTGAGAGGGCTATATCATTTAAAACGGGAAATGAAAGTAAGCCAAGGATGGCGACTCAAAAGCCCTCTGTGAGTTAAAGGCAGGTGGGGGGTCCTGCTTCATCCTTCCAGGCAAAGCAAGTGATTCCCCCCCACAGCCAGAGTGACGGGAGGGCCTACCTTACGAAGGCTAGACTGTCCCTTTGCCTGTCAGTCTGTCCCACCATGATGGCTTGCATGTTTCTGTGATGCTGGAAGCC
>NW_006921688.1:5215579-5220358 GCF_000298275.1 Orycteropus afer afer | reverse complement strand
CCTTGCATAGGATGTAAAAAAGAACCTATAATCATTACCACAAGGAATCTCTGAAATGGGGTGGAAACAATTCCCTACAGTCCACCAAGAAGCCCCATTTAGGGATTGTTCTGTTTGTTCTGATTGTTTATAGTGGGGCCATAGGGAAGAAGATGTCCATGAGACTGAATTCCTTGAGAGAAAGGCCAAGGCCCATGCCATACCTCACCATCCCTGCCCTGAGCACGTGGCTATGCACATGTGGAACATGGGTGGGCACATGCCTTATTGGTGATGGGCATGAGATTCTGATTTAATTTTAATCGGCACTTTATACATTAAATGGACTTCATTCTTTGCTCCCCTGCAGAGTTCTTTCTGAATTGTCTTAACACAAGCCAACTGACAGCACAGTGTGAATGCTAAGTAAACAAGTTCCTCATTTTGTTCTTCTTTAGAGTGATGTGTGAACTCCACCTTGGGGTTTCACTCATTCAATGCAGCCTATCATCCCTCCTCAAAGTTCAACATGGAGAGACTCCAGCGGTTTTAGGTTAACACTCTTGGCTGCTAATTGAAAGGTCCGAGGTTCAAGTCTACCCAGATAATCCATGGAAGAAAGGCCTGGTGATCTCCTTGGGGAGGGTGGGGGAAGACAGCTATCGAAAACTCTATGGAGCAAGTTCTACAAGTCTGACACACAAGAGTGGAAATAACTTGACAGAAAACGATTTAAGTTTGGTTTGGTGTGGTTTGGGGCTGTTAAATTATTTCAGAGCATCTGACTATTTTAGGTAATAGTCTATATGTTTACCTAGATACATGCAGGTTTTCCTCATCAAAACATCCATTCATATAACTGCTTCTGAAATAAGATTACTAGATGCTGACCCATCTGGGGTTTGATGAAGAAAAGGAATATTTTAGCTTAAAAAAAGGCACTTGTCTACCAGAGTCAATGTTATTTTTTTCCTATACTGTTTGTAAAATGTTTTCCTTGTAGCAAGCATAATCATGATTTTAGCACCAAATCTATGACTCATTTTCTTTTGACTTGTCAGAGAACTGCCACACCCCATCACAAACAGGAGAAAAACCAGTTGACTAATTAGAATTGTTACACAGCATATTAGTTTGCAAGAACTAAGCATAAAAGCCAGTTTTTATACTTTGCCAGTTGGAAAACTCAATACCTCACCTACTTGGCTAGAAGAGAGATTTGATTCGAGTATTAGCAGAAGTGAACGAGGCAACTATGACAGTCCCTCTACTCATCCATATGAAAGAGAAGAGAAGAGACAGTCACAGATGATCCCCAAGACAGCTTAGGACCTTGCAGCATAAGCAGTGCAAGTTGTTAAGGAGTTTTCATTTAGAAGAAGCATTGTTTCTCTACTTCTGTCATGTCAAAATTCAAATCTGGTACATTTAAACATGTAGGATAAAGGGCACACTCTATATCCTATGTAAAGACAGCTTCTAACAGCCAACCTCCAGGGACACTGAGCACGTGGCCAACTCCATGTAAAAGGCGAGACAGAGAGCATGAGTCTGCATTAGTAATGGCTTGTGTGAACCTGGTCACCAAAGAAATAAACAGCACACTCAATGTGACACATGCTCCAACTAATGGATTTGGATTTTTCTAAAGAAATAACTGAATCCTGTAAATGATTCACCTAAGGAATAAGCTGCATCCTGTAAATGGTTCAACCATGACAAGGCATATGTGAATATGTAGCAAGTACACAGGAAAGGTTGGCCCAGTGTATCGAGCAAACCCACTAGAATACATAGGTTGGCAATGACAAAGTCCTGAAGGATGGACCTGATTTCATTGTTCCCAAGAGCTGAGCCTGAGTCTTCCTCTTCCTCTTCCTGGCCATTTAAGCTTCTTACTTTAGACACATCTTACTTTAGACACATCATCAGAAAAGACCAGCTGCTAGAGAAGGGCATCATGGTTGGTGAAGTAGTGAGTGAGTGAAAATGAGGAAATGCTTCCATGAGATGGATGCACATGACAGTCCCAACCATGGACTCAAACCATGAAGAAGACCCAGGACTGGGCAATATTTCCTTCTGCTACACGTAAGGCCACCACGAGTTGGAACCAACTGCACAGCAACTAACAACAAACAACATGCATAATGGTTCAAACTGTGTCCTCCAAAAAGATATGTCAAAGTCCTAACACATGCTTGCCTGTGACCATGGAAACAGGGTGTTTGAAGATGCTATCAGCTAACAGGTGCCTGTTCTGGACTAGTGGGAGTCCTGATCAAATGAAAGTGGTGTCCTTACAAAAGAGGGGAAGACCCAGAGAGACAAGGAGAAAGGAAAGATGATCTTGTAGAGATGCATCTACACACCAAGGAACACCTGGGGTGACCAGAAGCTGAGAGACAAGAAAGACTATTCCCCTAGAGCCTTCAGAGAGAATAGGGCCCTACTGACACCCTGAATTCAGACTATTAGCCTCCAGAACTGTGAGACAATTAACTCCTGTTCTTATAAGCCACTCAGTCATTATGTTTTGTTAAGGCATCTCTAGGAATAGATAAGGCATCTATAGCATGTTACTAAGCCCCTCTGAACCTCGATTTTTTCATCTTTAAAATGGGATAATTACTTATGTCACAAAGTTTTGTGTAGACTGAAAAGGATTATGTGATGGTGCTTTATGAGTCTGTAATTATCAATTTAAGCAAACATTATACAGAGTAAGAAATTGTTTCCACTTCCCACCAGATATATCCATGAAAAATTTTTATCTGTTTTTCTGTCTTGTAATCCTAGTTCTAAAAGTGACCGTATAGTAACATCCAGAAATAAATTTCCAAGTGAAAATTAATTTCTTTATTACAGATTTATTCATCCTCTGATTGAGGTGAATCTGCGTACTTCACCTTTTTTAAAATTTTATTCCCTAAGCTACTGTGATTTTCCCTCTCAAATGCTCATTTTATATCTCAACCCAAACCTTCCTCAAGTAAAGAGAAATACCATTAGTTAATTACGAGCTGCTAAGATAAAGGGCAAATTATAAGATCAGAAAAGGGCCCCCAACAGCCAATATTTTAAATAATAAGCCTGAAATTTCAAAGTCAAATACGCCAGCTCTTCTTAAAGGTTAACGTCATTAAATGAAAATAAGCAGGAAGTGTATCTATGAGCTTCTGTAGTCAGAGTTCAAATTTAACTTGGAAGCCAATAGTTGGGGGGGGTGAGGGGTAGTAGATTTAAAAAACAACACACAAAATCCCATCCCAAGTTGAAGATGGACACCCTTCTACCTTAGCTCTAGTAAACTAGCTACATAAATTCGATGATACTCTTGTGATCCTCCTATTTCTGCTTTTAATATCCTTTTCTCTTTACTGAATCTCACCTTCTCCAGGGCAGGGCCAGCATCACCATAGGATCACTGAACGTTAGAGCTTGAAAGTCCTCAGTCTCCCTCAGTGTTTCAGATGACGAAAGAAAACTCTACCATGAATATGATTTGCCAAGGTCATGTGGCTGGTTAAGTAACAGTCAGGCCATCACAGTATGACACAGGCCAGGACCTTTTCCACTACATCATACAGGGTACAACCAATGTATTGATTTTATCAATGCCAACAAGGTCCGCTAGCCCATAAATAATACATCTATTAATTCTCAAAGTTCAACAGTTAAGATATTACTTTCTCTTCTTTATGACATTCTTATTAAAATGAAAAATAATTGTTTTCACTTATTTCTATTATAATGCCAATGAATTTATCCTATCCTTTCCTGTAAACAGGCTTTGAGGGAAGAATGAAGTATGCAATCATAAATTCACACAGCAGAAGAAAAACAGGGAAAGGAAAAGGTGGTACACAAAGTGTATCAGTCAGGGCAGGCTAGGTTCTAATGCTGTAAGAAGTAATCTCAAAATTCTCCTATCACATGCACATTGGTAGGGACCCTGCTCATCTTAATCATTTCGGGGTCCAGGCTGGTAGAGATTACACTATTTTAGGGTACTTCCATCCCTACACAAATTTTCAGGGCTCACCCCAGCAAGGGAATAGGAGGCTGAAGAGTTGAATATCAACCTGTCATTTCCACTTATATATCATTAGCCAGAACAAGTGGCATGCCATACCTAACTTCAAGGACATTGGGAGTATAATCCTCCATGTACTCAGAAGTAGGGTCAGAGATATTGTTGACTATCTGTACTGTCAACCACAAAAAGAAAGAACCTGAAGAGAAATGCTGCCTGTTTCTTACTCATCTTACTCTTGATAAGGAATCTGTTATGAGTTGAACTGTGTCCTCCAAAAAGATCCTTTGAAGTTCTTACCCCAGTACCTGTGAATGTGACCTTATTTGGAAGTAGGGCCTTTGCAGATGTAATCAAATTAAGATGAGGTCATTAGGGTTGGTCTTAATCCAATGACTGGTGTCCTTGTAAGAGAAAAGAAGACACAGACATAGACACAGAAACAGATTCAGACACAGCCACAGACATAGCCACAGACACACAAGGAAACATCATGTGACAACAAAGACAGAGACTGGGTGACACATCTATAAGCCCAGGAAAGCCAAAGTATCTCCCCTAGAGTTCTGAGAAAGACCATGGCCCTGCAACACCTTGATTTCAGACTCTAGCCTCCAGAGCTGTGAGAGAATAGTTTCTGTTGTTTTCAGCCACCCAGGTGGGAGTAATTTGTTACAGCTGCCCCAGGAAAGTAACACACCATCTTAATCTAATCACAGAGGTTCCTGGGTGGTGCAAATGGTTTACACTCAGCTCTGGGGGCA
>NW_006921688.1:5210497-5214414 GCF_000298275.1 Orycteropus afer afer | reverse complement strand
AGTCTCTTCCCCAGTTCACCCTAAGTATCCTTTGAAAAAGGACAAGCCCCTCTTTGATCATTTTTCCTCATCCATAAAGTAATACTTTAGAGACTAATCCACACTCCGGTCTCTTCCTTTTGCTAAGTTTTACACAATGGAACAGATTTCCCAAATGCCAGTGCTGGGTAAGAAAAAACCTCCTGACCATTTATTTATTGGCTAGAACGTTTCAGCAGAGGCAGGAATCCTGACTTTCATTCCTCACTCCATGGAGACCCGTGTGAGCCTGCTGCTGCTTCAAATCTTATCTGCAGATGAACAGCTCTCTCCCCTTCCCAGCACATGCAAGCATCTCCACTCCCAAAGAAATGAACAATTACGGGCAAATAAAACAGCACTCTTGTACAGATGAAAAATTAAAATGACAGAGAAGAATGGCGGAAGGTGCGACTGCATCTGTGCTTGACCCCAAGATACCTTCCTTCTCATCCATAGATTCAAGGGCTGCAGAGATGTCATTATAATCAAAACAAAGAGCCAGAACTTCAAGTCAACGGTGAAAGAGCAGATTATAAGTGCAGGTGGAGCCATATGGGATCAGTGCAGTTAATGTAGAGTGTGTCTTCTGAAATGCACAGCTCTGAATGGGAGGATGCTACCACTATCTGGGACACTAAGTTTGGCGAGAGGCATTGGGGCTGCAAACACATGCAAGATTCTGCCCTCAAGAAGCTGCAGCTAGAGTAAGGGACAGAGGTGACATCACAAAGCCTAGAAAGGGGTTAGTACATGTCATGGATCAACACGCCCAGCAGTGAGGAGTCGAGACCCAAGAGGTTTCCTGGAAGAGATGCCACCTAGTTAGAGCCTGAAAAACACGTAAGAGCTAGCCCGGTAACAGGGGAGGAGGGGGCTTGGAGATGGTTCTGGCAGAGGAAAAGCAAGTGTAAAGGGGTTCTGCCTGGACCTAGTAGCATCTCAGCTGATAACTAAAGAAGAACAGGTGGGAACAGCGCAAGGGATGAGGCTTCAGAGGTGGGCAGAATGAACCACGAGCCCTTGGTGCTCTGCTTTATCCAGGAGGCAGACTGAGGGCGTAACAAGAACAGATCTGACTGTAGAGAGCTCACGCTGTCAGCAGCAGCACTCTGAGAAGGGCCTGCAGCCGAACTCTCTGAACCTCAGTTTCCTTTCCTATCTTGAGGGTCACCATGAGATTAAAGGAGAGCTCGTGAAGGATGGGGCACAGAGTAAGAAGTTCATAAATGTGGCTGCTGGGAGCAATGGCAGCATAGTGGCCCCAGGGGACGGTGGAGTCAGCGTGACTGAGGACAAGGACAAGGAACAACTCTTGTGATCTCAGTGCCTTCCCTGTAAAATGATGGTAACAGCGCCCACCTCATAAAGCTACTGTGAGGACTGAGTGTACGAGATCAACATATTAACCACCTGGCCCTCACCAGAGAGCTGGATTAGTGGTAGAAGCAGTAACAGGAGCAGTAGTAGAGGAGCCAGCAGAGGTGTGGTGGCTGTAGCAGTAGTAATAGTTGTCATCACCATTGTTGTTAGTAGCCATCAAGTTGATTCCCAAGTACACAGAGAAGAACCACACTCCATAGGGTTCTCAGGGCTGTGACTTTCTGGGTTTGAACCACCAACCTTTCAGCTAATTATCAAGTAGTTAACCATTTGCACCTCCCAGGGAGTCCTAGTAGTAGGAATTTGAGAAAGCTACACCAAGATGGTGATTGCTAAAACACAGATGAGAAATTTTAAGGTGCCTAGACTAAAGAAGTGGCAAGGGCAAGGCAAGAAATCATTTTCCAGAACTCTAAGGAGCGAGGAGAGTCCGTGGGTATTATAAATGGTTAACACTCAGCTGCTGACCAAAAGGTTGGAGGTTCAAGTCTGCCGGGAGGTGCCTCAGAAGAAAGACCTAGTGAACAACTTCTGAAACATCAGCCACTGAAAACCCTACTGAGCAGAGTTCAACTCTGATGCATATGGGCTCATCATGAGTCAGAATTGATTCCATAGTAACAGGTTTTACTGGTAAGGAGCAAGCATCAACAGGCCTTTATGACTGACAGGGTGGGACATATGAGGGAGAGGCAGAGAGAACGAGGCCACCATCATCTTTGGCTAGGACAACTGTGGAGAGCAGAGTCTGCCATTCACTGAAGAGGAGTAAGTTTCCATTCTCAGATCTGATAAGACCATGGAGAACTGATCAGGTGTGGTCCATTTTAAAGCTGCCTGAATAGGCCTGACACTCAGAAAACAGATCTGGGCTAACAATATAGATTGAGAAGTTCAGCAACATGGACAATAACTGAAGACTTGAATAATCATATCACCAGAAAGAGCCCACAAGAGTGAGAAGAGCAGAGCAGGGGTCCAAGGACAGAACCCTGCCTCTCTCCAGCACTGCAGGGGCAGGCAGAGAGGGAAACCCACCAAGGAGACTGGAAGCACAGCTGAAGAGCAGGAGCCAAACTGGGAGAGAGGACTGGCTTAGATGCCAAGGAACAAAACATCTTCAAATGGAAATGATGAAGAGCACCAAAAGTGTAGAAGGTCAAGTCAAATAGAGACCAAGCCCACTGGACAGAGAAGCAAGAAGGTCCTCAGGGCAGTGTAGTGGGAGTGGACTTCAGACGGCTGTAGATAAAGGAGGGTGTGTAATGGCTAAGGAAAGTGCTCCTGAAAAGTACACATAGTAAGGGGAAGTTTGGCAGTGGTTTGGAACAGCTAAGGGAGACCAGGAAGTGAGCTGGCAGTGGTTAACAACTAAGGGAGACCAGGAAGCAAGGCGGCAGTTTGGAACAGCTACAGGAGACCAGGAAGTGAGCAGAGCAGTTTGGAACAACTAAGAGAGAAAAACTTGTCTGTCAGTTTGTCACACTGTGGTGGCTTGCATGTTGCTGTGAAGCTGGAGGCTACATCACTGGTGTTTCAAATGGTAGCAGGGTTACCCATGGTGGACAGGTTTCAGTGGAGTTTCCAGAACAAGACAGACTTGGAAGAAGAGGAGGCCATCCACTTCTCAAAGAATTGGCCAGTGAAAACTTTATGAATAGCAGGGAAACACTGTCTGACATATTACTGGAAAACTTCATCAATAGCCCTAAAACACTGTCTGATATAGTGCTGGAAGATGAGTCCCTCAGGTCAAACGGCACTCAGGATACGACTAAGGAAGAGCTGCCTCCTCAGAGTAGAGCCGACCTTAACAATGTGGATAGAGTAAAGCTTTCGGATCACCATTTGCTGATGTGGCACAACTCAAAATGAGAACAAACAGCTGCAAACATCCATTAATAATCGGAACATGGAATGTATGAAGTATGAATCTAGGAAAATTAGAAGTTGTCATAAATGAAATGGAACACATAAAGATCGATATTCTATGCATTAGTGAGCTGAAATGGACTGGTTTTGGTCATTTACATTTAGATTTACTATGCTGGGAATGACAAACTGAAGAAGAATGGCGTGGCATTCATCATCACAAAGAATGTTTCAAGGTTTTTCCTGAAGTACAGTGTTGTCAGTGATAGAATAATATCCATACACCTACAAGGAAGACCAGTTAATACTACTATTATTCAAATTTACACACCAACCACCAAGGCCAAAGATGATGAAATTGAAGATTTTTACCAACTTCTACAGTCTGAAATTGACCAAACATGCAATCAAGATGTGTTAATTATCACTGGTGATTGGAATACAAAAATGAATGGAAACAAAGAAGAATCACTGGTGGCTGGAAAATATGCCTTGGTGATAAAAATAACACTGGAGATCACATGATAGAATTTTGCAAGACCAATGACTTACTGGGAGCTCTGGTAGCATAGTGCCTAAGGCACTTGACTGCTAACCAGAAGGTTGGCGGTTCAAACCCACCAGCCACTCCTCGGAAGGAAGAT
>NW_006921688.1:5205071-5207162 GCF_000298275.1 Orycteropus afer afer | reverse complement strand
AACCTAACAACATCTATCTAAGCTTCATTGGTTCTGCTTTCCTAGAGAATTCAGTCTAAGACAGTGTGTTATGCTGTTGTTGTTTTTAACAGAATAGCAAGACTTGAACTTGTGTACATGCTGAGGTGAAAGGGCCAGCAGAAAGGGAGAGGTCGAAAATGCAGCCAAAAAAGGAAGGTAATCTCTGGAAACATACCAACAACCATGAAGATGGCTCAGGATCGGGTCGTGTTTCATTCTGTTATTCATAAGGTCACCACGAGGGAGGCAGAGCTGACTTGACAGAAACTAACAACAACAAGTGCCTGGGACGGCTTTGAGCAGCAGGAGGCTGCGAGGACATCAGCTGAAGGGAAGGTGCCTTGAGGACAGGTAAAACCACTTGCCAGTGAGTTGACTACGACTCGTGGCAACCCACATGTATCAGGGTCTAACTGTGCTCCATTGGGTTCCCAGTGGCTGATTTTCAGAAGTAAATCACCAGGTCTTTCTTCCAGATCCTCTCTGGGTAGACTTGAACCTCCGACCTTGCTGTTAGCAGCTAAATACGTTAATCGTCTACACCACCCAGGGACTCCTTGAAGACAGGAGAAGATTTACAATAACCAATGTGGGAAATGAGACCAGAGAACAAAACACAAAAAACAGAAAAAGCATGCATACAGTGCACATACCACTTGGAAAACAAAACAAGTCAGACACAATTCGACCCTTGGTCTAAAAAGACAAGACTTCTTTGAGCAGAACTGTGAGCTAGGCAAGAAAATATTGGGTATGCCATGTGAAGCCTGGTTGTCCCAGGTCTGGGAGAGCAACAGCAGACATAAGAAGCTAATATGTATCGGAGATAAAAATAGCAGCTAGAACTACATGGCAGGGATGCAGTATGAGCAAAAGAAAGGAGAATGGGTGGGAGATGAAGGGAAGATTACATTTTCAAAGAATTCTCTCAATCCAAGTTGAAAGCAATTGGCTGTCACTACCACCTGTAAATTCCTCTTTGTAGCAAGCAAGTCAATGAAGGTAGGTTTATTTTTCAATGATGCTGAGATGAAGCAGTAATGATGCAAGAACAAAACCACAGGTTAGCTTTTTTCCTAATTATGCCCCTGATAAAGAAACAACCCCACTGACTCAAATATTAAAGTGTCAATGACTTTTAAAAGGTTTTCTGAAGGGGCCATTTTTCATTCATTCGAACAAGTGTTTCAGGGCTGAAGACCTGTGCTTAAACTACTCGGGAGATACACAAAGGCAGTTCCTGCATCAGATGACATGTGAGGTCTAACTTCTCTACACGTACGTGAAAATCTACAGAACGTTTGGGATGAGGAAGGCTTGAGGAAAAGGGGGAATGATAAAGAGACTATCTGCCCATCTTCAAGTTCAAACTCACATCAACACCTCGACCCCAAAGTATCATATACCCTTCCCCAGATTCAGCTGCCACATTGCTATGAATGTCTTGTGCAACATCACAGAGAACAGTTAGTGGCTGGTGATAGTGCCAATGTCTTACCCAGTCAGTCCTCATAACAATCCTGCAAGGGGACTAGGATGATTCCCCTTCAACATCTAGGGAAACTGAGGGTCAGAAAGATTAAGGAAAGCACCTTATCTCCTACACTTACAAAATGATAGGTCTAGAACATAAATCCCTCCAGCTTCAGAGCCTCTACTCATTCCATCACTTCCACGTACCGAATTTCCCTATCACTGTTCTAGCAACACATTTGATCGAAGTAACGATGACACATAAATACTGATGTGATATTAGGGTAAGTTTAAAGTAGTCTTAGGAGCCTCTGGACGTTCAGCTGAAAGGGTGAAGGCTCAAGTCCACCCAGAGGGAGGCTCTTTGGGAGAAAGAACAAGAAGTCTACTTCTGAAAAATCAGCCAGTGAAGTATCTGTGGAGCACAGCTCCACTTTGACACACACGGGTCGCCATGAGGAGGAATCGACCCACGGCAGCTGGTCTGGTTTAGAAAGTCTTGGCTGAAGAAACATGGCCATCCAGCCCTATGCATAGTGCCCTGGCTGCATGAGGACCAAAGATCAGGAGGGTGTGCTCTGTACCACCCACACCAGG
>NW_006921688.1:5181203-5204403 GCF_000298275.1 Orycteropus afer afer | reverse complement strand
TTTTGTTCACAAACCTGCTCTCAAATCCTAAGCAAATGAGGATTCACCAAATCACCCATAAGCCAAGCTCTAAGCAGCAGCTCCTAAGTCCTAGCACAGGCACCAACGCAGGAACAGAGCAGGCTAATGCGGTGTGGAGAGTGGGAAACTACGTATCAAACAAGGGTCGGAATTTACTCGTTGTTGTTGCTCATTGCCACGGAGTTGGGTCCCCCCATAGAGACCCCATGTGTGTCACAGTGGAACCGTCCTTTACAGGGTGCTCAAGGCTGTGACCTTCCGGAAGCAGGTCACCAGGCCTGCCTTCCAAGGTGCCTCTAAAGAGTTCAAGTCACCAACCTCATGGCCAGTAATCAAGTGTCTAACCATTTGTGCCACTACATGCCAAACAAAGACCTGAATTTAAAAGTATAGGCCTTCTCCAAATACAAGAACACACCCCCTGGTTGTTGTTGTTGTTATGTGCCGTCGAGTCAAACCCGACTCATAGCGACCCCTCCTTGGGTTTCCGAGGCAGTATCACTACGGAAGTAGGATTGCCCAACCTTCCTTCCGAGGAGTGGCTTGTGGGTAGTGTCCTCTTATATTCAGTACAGTCAAGTGAGAAGCTCCAACAGCCTTATCTGAGGACTAGGCAGGCTATGGGGTTCACAGAAGGTCCCAGGCTTTGTACTACCTCAGGAAACAGCATGGTGCCGTGGTTAAGGTGCACCTGACTTCCTGTTCATAGCTCTGCCAAGGCCCAACTGAGGGCTCCTGGACAGGTTCTTGACTTCTCTGTGCCTTAGTTTCTTCATCTATAAAATGGGAGAACCAGAGGTTGTTACTGGGATTGCATGGACCACACCTAATACATAGAAAGCATTCAATAAATAACAATAATTTCTATTATTTATGTTTAGTTTTTCCTCTTTCTAGAGCAGCACTTTTTTAAACTGCAGGTCACAATGCATAACTGTGTGCTATGGTATCAATTTAGCAGCCTTGTTAGAAAATGAAATAGACTAGAATGTTGTACAAAAACATTCATGAAGCCATATTTTCTATTACTTTTGTAATGTTTTCTTTAGCCTACATAGTAACAGGAAGTATCGCTTTGTAAATCTCTGCTTTCATACGGGCATGTGTCTGTGTATGTGTCAGGAGCTCTGGTGATGTAGTGCCTAAGGCATTTGACTGCTAACCAGAAGGCTGGGGGTTCAAACCCACCAGCCACTCCGCAGAAGGAAGACTGGGCAATCTACTTCCATAAAGATTTACTGCCTGGGAACCCAAAGGGGGTCGCTATGAGTCAGAATCAACTTGATGGCAATGAGTTTGTTTTTATTATTTTTTGTGTCAGGCAGCAGTGT
Organism: Orycteropus afer afer; assembly: GCF_000298275.1. Classification (NCBI taxonomy): domain Eukaryota; kingdom Metazoa; phylum Chordata; class Mammalia; order Tubulidentata; family Orycteropodidae; genus Orycteropus; species Orycteropus afer. The sequence continues at coordinate 5,203,051 of NW_006921688.1, read as the reverse complement.
AGAGCATTTCTTTACATGAATCACCATCAGAAACTTTGAAAAACGTTGTTTTGCAAAAAGGGATGATAAGAAGATGGGGAAGAGTGAGGAGCTGTAATATGCCAGAAACCATCATTTTAAAAGCAGATTGCTGAAGGACAGGGAAAGACCTCCTAAACAGACAGTCATCAAGTATTACCCCAGGCACACCAGTCAGGCAAGGCTGCTATTGGCACTTCACCAATCTGAGGTTAGCAACATGCTTTCATTTCCAAGGCACACCAAATTGCAAAACTGGACATATCGGTGTTATCTTGATGTTGGGCAAGATTGGGAAAACTGATATGACTCACCCAGTAAGTCACATGGCAGTACTTGCAGAAGGAGACACCTCTATGGACATCAAGTGCTCTTAAAACCATCAGGGTTAGAAAAGATATGAAAGAGAAATCCTTAAATATGGTTTTAGATTTAACCTAACAAAGTCTATTATATCCTACTTCCCATCTGAAACTTTAACTACCTTCCCAAGTATTCCTATGAGAAGAAATGGGAAAACTCAGAACTAATCATTTTGTTGTTGTTTTGTCAGTTGCTGCTGAGTCGATTCTGACCCATGACGACCCACGTGTGTCACAGTGGAACTGTCCTCCACAGGGTTTTCAAGGCTGTGGCCTTATGGAAGCACATCACCAGGCCTGTCTTCAGAGATGCCTCTGAGTAGGTTCCACCCACCAACCTTTCAGCTGGTAGTCAAGCACTCTGTGCCACTAGGAACTCCACGGTACAATCTGATAAACAAAAAAAAACATTAACTATTCACCCAAAGGGCTGAATCGTGTGGTGTTTAACAATCCCACTCTTAGACTGGGGTAGTCCTGGGTCCCCCACCTGCCACCATGGAGCTAACTGTTCCCACGAACAAGTTAGCTTAGCCATCCAGAAGCTGTGTCCCTCCACTTCCTTTTAGGCTGTTCTCTGGGTCCCTGTTATTCTCATTGTGTGCTGTCAAGTCGATTCCAACTCATAGACACCCTATAGGAGAGAGTCCCAGGCTATAATCTTTACGGTCTTTCCTCCCACAGAGCTGTTGGTGGGATCGAACCGCTAACCTTCTGGTTAACAGCCAAGTGCTTGACGGTTGCACCACCGGGGCTCCTTTCCGGGTCTCTAATGCCCCAGAAATCCCTGATCATCTACCAAGCCCCCATGTGTGTCAAAGTAGAACCACGCTGCACAGGGTACCCAACTGGTACTCCACAAGTGTTGACTATTATTATTCTCCATACAAAACTGGTCAGCCACTTCAGACTTCTAGATAAGACCACCGCTGAGCTGTTCTGTGTATTTCTTCTTTCCCACTCCCTTCTAATATTAAATATTATGCCTTGCACTATTCCAAAAGATCATTATTTTATATTCTGAAAAGGACAAGTCACCTAATAGCTGAACTGCCTGGTACAAGCTCTTCTGAAATCAAATACACGTTCGTTCATCTTCCACCCCAACTCAGCAGATTACTCAGGCCTGTGGCCAGTTTGAAGTTTGGCAAATTGGTTTTCAGTGTTGATTTCATAGGATAAACATTCAAAAACTATTCAAAAGCTGTTGATTTTACATGTAAAAAGGACATTCCCAATCTTTCTATTCATGAGGTTCGGAGCTATAAACCAGATTAGGTCTTTCTAGATTAACAAACCAAACCTACAAAAAACTCGAAGCTATGCAAAGACCACCAGACAAAAGAACCTAAGTTAAAAATTGAACTCTATCAATGGGGAACAGTGTCCATAATCCTTTGTGTGGCTACTTACTAAACTACATGTTTTTATTATTAAATAAAGATGTATTATCATATATCCATGACCTACTTTCCCCATGATTTCTACTCCTTCAGCCTAAAACGGCAGAACAAGTGTCTTGAAGAGAAATACCTGCCACCCTTTAATGACATGCAAGCAGTGTCCCACAGAACACTGCCTGTATTATTTCACCACTAATCCCACTTTCAAATCTCTAGCTACTTGCTGTGGGTTGAAGGTCTCAAACCCACAAAAAAAAAAGGACAAGGAAAAACATCAAGGTCATACTTACCCATTAAAGTATGTATGTAACCTACAGGCTCAATATAGTGAAAATTCCAAATCCAATTTTTCCGTATTATTCTGAAGAATTTTTTAAATACCACAGATGATCTGCATACCTGCTGAGAGACTCAAACTTCTTGTAGTCTCCCAGGAAATAAGCAATGCTAAATCACTGTCAGAACCTCTGGAGGCGTAGTGCCTAAGGCATTTGACTGCTAACCAGAAGGCTGGCAGTTCAAACCCACCAGACACTGCTCGGAAGGAAGCTTGAGCAATCTACCTCCAAAGTGATACCGCCTCGGGAACCCAAGGAGGGGTCACTATGAGTTGGACCTGACTCAAAGGCAGTGAGTTTGGTTTGGTTTGGAAATCACTGTCAACCTCAACGAGTTTTTCTATTAACTCAAATCTTCTCCAAACCCAAAATGGAGCATAAAGCCTGGAAGAAACACGTGCCAGAACCTTGGTTAATTGGACTCTATGGAGGCAAGACTGAGCACACCCATCCATCCAAACGTAATCCCACCTAAATCAAATATATTGTTTCTCTGCAGAGTTTCACCAACTTACTTTAAAAATCCCAGGAACATTTTCTATTTCTGCCAGTTGTTATTTATGCAATTAAACTGGCTTTGCATACATATATATGAGCTGGGCTGCAGAAACAGTGTATTTTTATAAGCCCATTAGTCATACAGTCAAGCTTCATTATATTATAATCACTCATCAGGAGTCCATAACGAGAATGCTGTTTTCCTGTGTGATGGCAATGTTCAAGAAAACATGTGTTCACAATAGGCCATAAAAGGTGTGAAAGAGAAATAATCCCTTTCTTTAATTCTGAGAAACAGTGATGAAGCCAGTGAGTTGGTCTGGCTTTCATTTTCTGCCAAAGAGCGTAACAGTTGGATGAACACAAATCTAGCTTTAACTTAAGAAGCCAAATCCTTAATTATTAATCACCTTTACGCTTCTACCCTTTCCAAATTCCACTCACTTAAGAGAAGTCAAACACTTCATTCAGAATCGCTGTTATTAAAAACTCCCCTGGGGGAGTATTTTGGCTTCTGGTCATTTTTGTAGCGTACGTCTGTTGTAGCTTATTCGAAACATTTCTCCGCACATCGCTGCCAGTCAGACTGAGGTCATGCCTGAGCTTCTGGACTGTGGAAAGTCACAATGTGCGGCGGACGCGGGAGCCTGGAGCGCAGCCCGGAGCTGGCAGACCCCCCCGCGCAGCCCGCATGCCACCCGCAGAGCGAGCCACAGTCCCCCTGGACGCCTTCAAGGTTGCCCCAGGCTCTCCTGCGCGGGACTGCGAGCTTAACTGGCCTTGGGAAGTGAAAAGGCAAGCGGTTTTCCACAAAGCGCAACGTGTGTGGCTGGGGTAGTGCAAGGACGAATTACGGGGACGCGCGTCGGGACTGGCTGGAAAAAGAAGACCATCATCTCAAGATTTTGATGGAAATTTAAGAACCAAAGGGGCCTCGCAGATTCCCATAACCTCTTCCCTCGGTTACACAGCTTTCAGGTCGCCTCTCCTCCTCCCCCAAAAGTCGGGGCTGCCGGGATCACCACCCGCTGCTTGGGCTCAGCCGGGATGAGCCACCTTTAAGCCCAGCTCCCTTTAACTGCAGCTGGGGCCGAGAAGCGCCCGCGGCTCAGAGAAGAGCGAGGCGCTCCACAGGATCCGGCCCTCTGCACCGCTATCAGGGGGGCCCGCAGCTCCCCCAGCACCCGGCAGTTGAACCCCCAGGCAGGGGCGTCCCAAGCGCTGCGCCCTGGCGCCAGAGAGCACCCCGGGGAGAGAGCGCGCCGCGCCTCGTTCCCAGAGCTCGGCCCCTGGGGTCCAGGCTTGAGTCCCGGGGGCTGGAGCCCGGCGAACCGCTGGATGGCTCCAGTGGGGCGAGGGAGGCCCTGGACCCTCCCAGCTCCGCGCCCTGGTACCTCGCAGCCGTACAGCTGACCCAGCTGCTCCACGATCCACTCCTCCAGCACCAGTCGCCTCCTCAGTTCCTTCCGATCGTATTTCACCGTCACTTTTCCCTGCTGGTGGCGCCGCTGCTGCTGCTGGGGCTGCCCGCCGCCGGCTGCCGGAGCCACCGGCGCCGAGCCCTCCCGGGAGGAGTCCGCGCCGCGGCTAGAGCCGGGGCTGCCGCCAGCGCCGCCCCGGGGGCTCTGGAAGAAGACCCGCGCGCCTCCGCCGCCGGCCCCGCCGGCTGCCTCGCTGCTGCCCGTCACCACAGACATGTCCCCGCGCGGCCCGGAGCGCGCCCGGCGCCGCTACCACCCCTGGCCCGGCTGCGGCATGCGCGGGCTCCGGCACCTGCTCCGCGCGCCGCCGGCTCTCGGGCGAGTCGGGAGGAGCCCGGCGGGCGGAGGAGGGAGGAGGCAGGGGCGGGGACCGCGGCCTTAAAGACGCCGCCGAAGACCTGCGCGGGCCGGGGCCGAGCGCCTCGGGTTCTGGGAGGGGAGGCCGAGCGCGTGGGCCGGTGATGCGCGCGTAGACGAGGGCGGCTGTCGGTGCGTAAACACCGGAGGGGACCGGCGTGGGTCTGGATGCAGAGGATGGTCCCCTGCGCGGGTGTCGGTGCCCTCTCCCCTCGGCGACAGGCAGTTGTGCCTCTCGCCTCGGCCCGCGCCCCTCGGACCTGCCCGGAAGGGACCGCGCCGCAGGTCCCGCACTGAGGTTTCCTCGCCCCTGGTCTGCTCCGGTGTCGGGGACATGTCTCCGCCTCTCCCAGCCCCACCCCGCGGCGTCAAACACACATTCTTATTCACGCCTCGCTGTGTGTAAGGGAAAATTGACGAGGTGAGGTTTATGCAGACGGATAATCACCGCATCTGAAAAATTGTTTTCAGACCAGTTTTTCTTTCCTTACAAAGCGTATGTCGAATTAAGACACCTGGATAGATAAAGGGCGGAAGGCTTGGTCGTCGCTGGGGCTAGGTGGCTGGGGACATCAGAGAGTAAACATTTCTCTAAAAGAATCAGAGCTTTTTTTTTCCCCCTAATTTCTCATTTCGAGGGTTGCATTCCCTGCCTAGCCAGCTTTCCTCTTTTAAAAATGCCATTTCCAAACAATCTTTTTACCCTGGGGAAACAACTGCAATGACTAACTCTACTTTAAAAACATCACGTAGTCCAGCAGAGTGACAGATGAATGGTTTTATTATAAGGTTGAGGGCAAAAAGATGGGGAGAGAGATTATAAACAGAAGGCTGCGTGTGTAGGTGTGTACAATTACAGGGACACACTAGTACATTTCTGTTGTACATAACAATGCATTTCTGTTCCAGCAACGGAAAGAACCCACAAAGATGTTCAAATATCAGTAGTAGCTTTTATGAACATTAAAAGCAAAAACAAACAAAGCTGGTAAAAGCTACTGGTAGCTACTCATGGAAACTCTCAGGGATCAATAAGTAGCTTGAGTTTCCTCTGAAAACTTTATAGGGGGAGAGGATTCTGTGTGGCATCCAGATTGGCAGCTATGGGGCAGAGGCACCAACAGTGACAGAAGTAACCAGGACCTTTCTACCAGCTCTGCTGGCTCTGCAGCCAACTGGGGCCCAGGTCTACTCCGGCAGATTTATGATCCTTTTGTTCCCTCCCTTTGGGGCTTTCCAGCAAGAGCCCAAGAAGGGATTTTTTCCGAAGGGTTAAATGCCAAGAGCTCATCATCCCAACAGCTTGGAAGAATGAAAATGAATATACTAGAGAGGTCATGTGAAAGAGGGGTGGCCTGGGACCCCTGGCCTAATCAGAAGGGATTCAAGACCCCCAGGAAAGAGGCCAGCTGTCCCTCTAGAAGGTGGATTTCTCACCAAAGCCATCACAGACGTACCAGAAAAGCCAACCCTTTGCCCCCAAGTACATTCTGCCTCATGGCGACCATATGTGTTAACAGAGTAGAACTGAACTGCATGGTGGGTCTGAACCACCAACCTTTCAGTTAGCAGCCAAGCACTTAACCACTGCACCACCAGGACTCCTTCCACAACAGTTAGTAGTCAAGTGTGAACCGTTTGTACTGCCTAGGGTCTTCATCATAGACGAGGGAGAGAAATTTCCACAATTGGCTTCTAGAGACTGGTGACCATTGGACCCAGCACCTCTACGCCTATCTGTCAGGGAGAGTTTGTTGTGTTAGTTGTCACTGAGTCTGCTGTGACTTGTAGTGTCCTTATGTTGTCAGGTGCTGTGCCATCTTCATGATCAGCCCTGGAGAGCAATTATTTTAAACTCTAAACACACAACCCAGAAGGTGAACGCCTCAACAAAAAGGGGACTCTGTGGGAAAGGAGGAAGTGGAGGGAATTAGCAGCAATCAACAGCATGGCTTCTTACACACACCATATTTCTCTCTCTCCAGACATCTCTTACCAGCACCATCCAAGCTAGTTAGCACCAGCTTTAACAACTGAACAACCAGGAGGATTTCAAGCAAAACAAAAACAACTAAAATTTTAGTTAAGGGAGGAGAAACTATATAAAATCTGTGCCCTGTCCTGGCACTGGGACTTGGCAATGCCAGTTATTTTGAGAATTATGCCTGTGGCCCAGTAACATGGCAGAGAGTGGGAAATTCCAACTCCTTACTTTGAGTCCTTGGACAATGAATTCAGTCATTCAAGAATAACTTCAAAGAATTCATTACAATGCACTAAAGTTATTTTGGAGAAATTCTTGCATCAATTTTTTCTCACCAAGTAGAATGTTTTTCCTTTGTGCTTAAACCTTGACTTTCACTCAACCACTTTCAAAATGACAGCCACTAAGATATATTTAAAGGAAGTTTAGGCTTTTAGGCATCTTGTAGAGAAATAGCCAGTAATGAGTCAGTCTCTTTACACTGGTGTGTTGTGTGCTATGTATTGAGTGTGGTGTAATAAATTACCTGGTATGGCTTTTCTAGCCATAAGTGTTTGTAAACTCCATGGTGCAATTTGCCATGAGCAACTGAGTAGCTCCTGATTGTTAAAGTTATCTACCTGGGGTATTTCTGTTGCAGTGGCATGAAGCAATCTTCTGGGAAGTTCACTCTCTCTCAGGTGTATAGGATTCTAATGTTGGGATTGGTTAGTTTGGCCACTCTGCCAGGCTCAAAAGGAGCCCTCCTAGAGGCAGAAGGAGTCTCTCTGACTGCTGGCTGAGAAAGACGTGCTGCTGAGATAAACGTGCTCCTGAGAGACATGAGAGACACATATTGCTGAGAGAGAGACACAAGAGACATGCACTGCTGAGGAGAGAGACCCAAACACACACAACTGAGAGAGTGGTGTGCTACTGAGACTGCCAGCTGCTGAGTGAGACAGCTGGCTGCAAGAGACTGAACTTGAATTGTAGTCTGGTGCTTCCCTAATAAACCCCATAATCTGTGAGTTCTGTGTGACCACTGCAGTGAATTATTGAACCCAGCAGAGAGGTAGTGGGTGCTGCAAGAGGAACGGTTGGTGTCAGGGTTGGTGAAATGGCTGGAGGGAGGCAGCATGTCTGATGTCACAGGGATAGGCCTTGGGCTACTGATGGTGATTCTGTCTTCCTCTTGTGGGGTCAGAGGAGGTCAGAAGATGGTGCCTCCCTTTTCCCTTGGCAGTTGGCCTTCAAGATAGGTAGTGCATTTGGCTTCTAACCAAAAAATTGGTGGTTCGAGTCTGCCCAGAGGCACTTTGGAAGAAAGGTCTGGTGATCTACTTCCAAACAATCATCCATTGAGAACCCAGTGGGACAGAGTTGTATTCTGACACACGTGGGGTCGCCATGAGTTGCAGTCAACTCAATGGCAACTGGTGTGTGTGTGTGTGTGTGTGTGTGTACGTTCAAGGCAAATAGTTTAATTTTTAACCCATTTAGACTATATTTTTGTTGTTTAATCAAAAACAATAAATGGCTTTTAGTGGACTGAGTGGTCTGGAATGCAAGAGGATTCCAGCAATTACTCCTAGCTGAGAGCAAATCCTTGGGAAGGTTAGTTGGGAGATATCCTTTTCCTGTAACTTTGCAGGGTTTGGGGTTTTTGTTCTTTTTTAAAAAAACTTGGATAGATTTTACTTGCGTACTGATTTGGAGAAAGAGTTTTTTGTTTTATTTTTCAGAAAGTACATATGACCTTTTCATAAGACTATGATCTTTATGCCTAAAAGATGTTTAGACAAGATGATTTGATCAGGTGTCCTTGGCTTGCTTTCATCTCACTCCAAATAAGAATTAAACACAAATGTTTATACATGAAGATACAGATTTCCTTACACCTTAAAGACTAGATGGCACACTAATTATGCAACACCTGGGGATCTACCCTGGGAATTTGATCAGTTTTAGCCCAGAGACCCACAAATCTGAACATAAAATTCTTATCTTGAGCAAGAACAGCCAGTGAGAAGATGCCTATCATCAAATTCTCTCAAAGATTTGATAAACAGCAGAAGGACAAATCAAAAGCAATGCTAAGCTTGGTTTTCATTGCAAATGTGGAAGAAAGTTATCTGCCCTTTGGGACTCTGTCAGTCACCCCCAGCATTTGCAGTTTTCTGAATACAATTCATCACTTTCTTGTTCTTCATGAACTCATGATAGCAGTCTCAATAACACTGTACTTATGCAGTTTTTCTTTTGGCTACTTCCCCTCCCCTCTCTTAATTTTGAACTTTTGATGGAATCATACACTGCAATGTGGAATCATAATTCCAAAATAAACTTAGCCATTACTTATGTGAATAACCAAAGCAACAGCAGTCATGGCCACTATTCTAAAATCTTATCTCAGCAATTAACAGAAAGCCTTACCTGACCTTTCACACATGTGGAAAAGTAAACAAACAAACAGACAAAAGTCTATACAGCTTCATCTCATCCCCTTTAACAAAGATCAAAGGTTCCTGACCTTTCTTGAAAGCCTAGCTGGTGGACTGCTGTGTCTCTTTGTACAAAACACAACCTGGCTGGCTGAAAGTAAAGAGGACCTGAAGCCCTTACTGATGAGTGTTAAAGCCTTCAGTATGGATTACACCCCAACATAGAGAAAACAAAAATGCTCGCAACTAGACCAAAAAGCAACATTATGATAAGTAGAGAAAAGATTGAAGTTGTCAAGGACTTCATTTCACTTGGCTCCACAATCAACCCCCATGGAAGCAGCCATCAAGAAACCAAATGACATACAGTATTGCATTGGACAAATCTGCTGCAAAAAGACTTCTTTAAAGTGTTAAAAAGCAAAGAAGTCACTTTGAAGACTAAGGTGAGCCTGTCCCAAACATTGGTATTTCCAATAGCCTCATATGCATGTGAAAGCTGGACAATGAATAAGAAGACCAAGAAGTGACGCCTTTGAATGATTGTCTTTGTGAAGAATATTGAATATACCGTGGCCTACCAGAAGAACAAACAAATCTGTCTTGGAAGGACTACAGCCAGAATGCTACTTAAAAAGGAAGATGGTGAGACTTCATGTCACATACTTTGGTCATGTTTTCAGAAGGGACCAGTCCCTGGAAAAAGATTTCATGGTTGGTAAAGTAAAGGGTCGGTGAAAAAGAGGAAGACCCTCAATGAGATGGATTAACAAAGTAGCTGCAACAATGGGCCCAAACATAGTAACGATTCTGAGGATGGCACAGGACCAGACAGTGTTTCTTTCTATTGTATGTAGGGTCACTACAAGTCAGAGCCAACTAGCTGCCCTCCTTCTAGCCAGTGACCTCTTGCCCTCCCGCCTTTCATTGCCACCTCTTTTGAAAGAGCTGTCCACATACCCCATGCTTCTGTGTCCTGCCCCCTCATCACTCAACCTGGCTTCCATCAGACTACAAGTGAGTTTACCAAGGTCACCAGGGAATTCCATATCACCCAACTCAGTGTGGCTCTCCAGCCCTTGCCTAACTTGACCTCCCTGCCACATTTGACAATCTTGAAATTCTACTGCTTCTTTAAACTCTTTCCTCTCCTGACTCCCATGCCAATACCCTCTTAGCTTTCCTCCTACTTCTTTGTCCATTCCTTCTCTTACATCCCTGCCTGAAAGGTAGGTAATACTCCAGGTTTCTACCCACAGCCCTTTTCTTTCTTCACTCATACTCTCTTCAGGTGAGTGGGTCAGCGTTGTGTGCAGAGATTATGAATATTTGGGTCATGGCACAAAATGTATTTCTAATTGTGGTTTGTGGCTTAAAAATGTTTGACCATCAACAGATGGATGGATAAACAAAATGTGTTTATCCACATGCAATGGAATATTACTCAGACACAAGGAGAAATGAAGTCCTGATACATGCCACAACGTGGATGTACCTTGAAAACAGTGTGCTGACCAAAATAATTCAATCGCAAGGGGAAAAACACAGTATGCTCTCACTTACACAAAAGAAGCAAATATATAGAAATCAAAGATTATTAGTGATTACCAAAGATGGGAGGGAGGAGGAAAGGGGTGGACTTTTTGCTTAGGGGGCATTGAGTTTATGTTAATGACAGAATAATTTGGAAAAACATAGTGAGAATGTTTGCACACCCTGAAGAATGTAATCAATGTCACTGAATTGTATGTGGGGAAATTGTTGAATTGCGTAGGTTTTGTTGTGTATATTTTCACCAATGAAAATATCACACCCACAAAAATAATGCTTGAAAAACACTAGACTAGAGCGCTTTTTACTGGGCTGGTCATGCGTGGCAAAAATAGTCACTGCAGTGTTTTGTTCTCTAATAAATTGATGTGGGTGTGGATCTACATACTTTAAATGTAAACATGTTTGCATAGTCCTAAGTGTGGCATGACCATAGATCTGAAGGTCTTACCAGAAATCTACCCAACGTCTTGATTTTGGAAATAAGTGGCAGGTACATAGTAAGTGGTCAAAGCCAAAACTGTCACAGGAAAGACAATCACTGAAAGAGAAATTTCTAAAAGCTAATGTGAAATGGCATCCCTCTGTTTCGAATCATGCTTAAAATTCCCTCCCTCACCTTCATTTCCTTCAGGCTAAGTCCAAACACTTAACATCACCAACCAGGCTGTTCTTGGTCTGGCCTTACCTTTCTGCTTCAGTGTTTCTTTTAACACTCCCCACCTCTCACCTACACCCATGCCCCTCACCTACACCTATGCACCTGCTCTTCTCTCTGCCCAGTGTATTATGGCCCACCCATTGCTGTAGAGTTGATTCTGACTCACAGTGACCCTATAGGACCAGTGGCTTATCTAGGGTATTGCACCAGCCCTGTGCTCATGGTGCCACTGAGCAGTTTCTATTAATCCAATATCCTTCCTCAAGCATGGTAATGTGTTAAGTAAAAGACTAACAAACCTGACTTGTGTTTTTGAGCTGATTGTGGTATTTAAGGTTGTGTGTCAACTTGGCTGGGCCTGGTTGAGTAGCTGGGCAGCTAGTGTTAGTTATTCCCCATAATGAGACTGGCAATCAACTCCATGGTGGGACCTACCACAAGCAGCTGAGTAGCTGCTTTAGAGATGTGGTCTGCTTCCTGTATATAAGAAGCAGCTTTGTGAATTGTTTCTAGTTTATAGCATCCTTGAACCCTGCATGTAGCCAAATCATTGTTCAGCAGCCTGCCATCCTCTGACAATCTTGGGACTTTCAATTGTCTTGAATCAATGGCCTGCCGAGTTGTTTGGTAACATTAGGACTGTGCCTTTTTACTTGTTGGCCTTGGGTTTGTCAGTGTCAGCAGCCAGCAGCTGTCTGAGAGAAGAGGAGCCTCCAGCTTCAGTGGGCCGGGAGCAGGAGGCAGAGGTGAGGCCCAAGGTCAAGGGGCTTTCACTCAGCCCCTAAAACTTGGCATTTTGAACGTGGACTTAAAGCCTCCAAAATTGTAAGAGAATAAACTCCTGTTTGTTCAAGCCATCGCATTGGTGGTATATTCCTGTCAGAGTGGTACTAGGGAACCAGAACACTGATATTAGGGGAAAGTGATCTGTAAGATGGTTGGTAGATGTTTGGACAGGGGCTCAATGTCAGTGCTTGCTATGGGCACTATTTTCCATAGATGTATCAGTGGCCATTCTGGATTCAAAGAAATACCTCAATGGTGCCTCGCACCCTAGGCAGGTGCAATACCTGCCATACAATAGATATGTCTCTGCATAGGACACAGTAGAACTGCCCCCATAGGGTTTCCAAGGCTGTAGATGTACAGAAGTAGATGTTTTTCCCTAAAGCAGCTGGTGGGTTCAAACCGCTGACTTTCCCATTAACAGCTGGGCACTTAATCACTGTGCCACCAGGACTCCTTTTACTGAACTTGGAGTTGCCAAATACAAAACACACCAGTCTATTTTGTCTGGGCCTACCACTTCCTCTCCCAGTTTCCCATGGCGCCAGGAGAACCAGTCACACCCCCTCAAGAACAAATGGGGTCTCACTTCATTAGACAAGTTTTTCCTACTTCTTTAGCCTTGGCTGGCTGTGGCTGTCATGTTTGTCCATCAGTATCCTACCAGCTCGAAGTCACCCCTCTCAGGCTTTCTCCCAGCACTCTCGTTTCCCTTGATCCCTTCCTTTTTCATTCTCATTTTTATGACTACTTGGAAGTTAAGGATGTATTTCTCTATCAGAACAGAAGCTTTGTGAGAGGAGGGGCTTTATCTTTATTGTTCACCTCGGTATCTTCCGTTCCTAAAACAATGTATCTTCCGTTCCTAAAACAATATGAGACAAACAGCACTAGGTGCTTAATTGTCGATGAAATCTGTTGTTTTATATGTCCCTCCCACTAGATTCTGAACTCCTGAAGACGGGGTGTGGCTAAATGGCGTTCGAATTCTCAGGACCAATAGCAGTGCTTCCTACATGGTTGTTGTTAGCTGCTGTTGAGTCAGCCCAGTTCACAGGGACCCCATGCACAATGCAAGTGGACTACTCTGATGCATAGAGTTACATGGGATGATTTTTTTTGCTTGTAGACCGCAAGGCCTTTCTTTCTACTTAGTCTGGAAGCATCACTAAAACCTATTTACCATCATAGCAACATACAAACCACCAACAGCTGTGCATAAGGTACGTGGGCTGGGAATCAAGAGTGGCACAAAAAGTAGCAAATGAATGAGACTTTTTCCACTTCTGTCTGAACACATTATGTTTCCTGGTTTCTCGACTACAAATATTCAAAACATGTATCACTTTCCTCTCTCCCCAGTCCCGGTCCAAGCCAGTGGTAGTTGTCTTTTTAAATAATAGGAAGTCACTCTTCTGTTGTCGACAGAGAAGCTCACATGGGTTTTTACTATATTTCCTAGGAGAAGCAACTGTCACCCAGTTTCCCAGGGTCCTATACCCGAACTGAATCTCAAATCACCTTTGATTCTGTTCGAAGCTCCAATGTATTTTGTTTCAGCTTTTCAATACCTTGTTTGTTTGAGCCAATATGCTGAGAGCGTGGCTGCAGAATCAGGGGTGGAGTCAAATCGTAATTCCACCTCTACTCTTGTCTGACTCTTGTGGTATTGGCAGGTCCTGATGCTCCCCCAGCATCATTTTCTTGCCTGAAAAAGTAGGAAGGCTTCTGAAGTCTACCACCCAAGGCCATCTGTGGTGAAGGGCTGATGTGGTTTTCCAAGTTCATCATGGACCAAAGCATGGGCCCACAGCACACAAGTAAAACCCAGTGGTGCCCCCTCCACTCACCATGTGAGTCTACCACCACCCGGACTGCTCCTCCCTGTTTAATGATACCCGTCTACATGCTGTTTCTCTAACACTTTTTGACCATGTACCCTCATTCTCTGTACTTGCTTCACAGTGGACCAGTAACAAACAACTCACCAACTGGCCTCTGTTCAGGGACCACCCTCTGAGAAGCCCTGAGTTAGAGGACTCATTCTGTAATTATGAATCACTTATGAACTTTAATAACTGTAATAATAACAGCAATAATTGGGCATTGCCCTGCAGCTGAAAGAATGAGACACTGGATATAATTTCCTCCTCTGGAAATCCTTCATAAAAATAGTGTTAATCCTGGTGACCCAGAGAGATGTTAACCTTCTGACGAGGCCATGCAATTTCCATGCTGTTTGCACAACATGCACAGTGGAGGATGGAATCCTTTTATAATCAGTATCCTTGTTTCTATAGGTGTCATTTGTGATTGTTGGCATCGTTGCCCTGTACTGAGATGCTACAAGGGCCCAGTGGACAGATCTGAGCCTCTGTGATGGGCCTCACAGCCCCAGGGTCTGTTACCTGAGAACTGAAAGACCCTTCTCAGAAGCTGGCACTCCTTAGGTGCTACCAAGGGAGATGGGAGAAGCAATTTTGCTGTGGCCTTGTGACTAGACTCAGAGGAGGTGACTAAGTCTAACTATGCTCATGGGGAGGTGGGTTCACAACTAAGATGAGCTAGGTCCTGAGCAAGCCTTGCCTATGAGCAGATGATAGATAGACAGACAGACAGGTATATAGATAGGTAGATAGAGAGATAAATACATAGACAGATGGAAACCTACCTGCATATATACACATAAAGACAGATAGATAAAGATGGACAGCTGCCTTTGAACCAACTCCAACTCATGGTGACTACATGTGAAACAATAAAGTGTTCTCAGCCCTGCATCTCCTCACAAACGAGTTCAAATCCATCACGTTCAAGTGCATCCTTGCATCCATTGTGCCAATCCGTCTCACACAGAGTCTTCCACACATTTGCTGGCCCTCTACTTCACCAAACATGACATCCTTTCCCAGTAATTGATCCCTCCCATGATGTGTCCCAAGCAAGCAAATCTGACAATGTGCTGTTGTGACCCACAGATTTCCGTTGAATAATTTTCAGAAGTAGATTGCCAGGTATTTCTTCCTAGGTTTATGATAGTTTGGGCCTAATAATTCTGAAAGTGGGAGCTCTGGTAGTGTAGTGCCTAAGGCACTTGACTGCTAACCAGAAGGCTGGCGGTTCAAACCCACCAGCCACTCCTCGGAAGGAAGATGGAGCTATCTACTTCTGTAGTGATACTGCCTCAGAAACCCAAGGAGGGGTTGCTATGAGTCGGTCCGACTCCACTGCACACAACAACAATTCTGAAAGTTACCCATCACTGACACCTATTTTGTGTCTGAGTACTTTACAATAAATGCTATCTCACTAAACTTTGCCACAGCCTAGAGATAACCTCCCTGCAAGGTTGATTCCTATGCTCATTTGAAAGATAAGAAACTAAGATAGGAGAAGCTACCTGTCCCTCTGCCTCCAATCTGAGGTTTTATAGGTGGTGGAGCTAAGGTATAATTTTTTATCTGCTGGTCTGGTCTTTAATAAATCTTACTTGAATGTTCTAGCCTAATCTCTCTTCTGAGGCAGGGTCTTTAAGACAGCGCTGTGTGTCTGCATTCTGGCCATGCAATAACCCCCTTCCTTCTGTTCCAGCCTGGCTTGGTGGAGGCTGGGCTCATCATGAGGGGGCCTAATAGGACCATCAGCCTTGGTGGACAGGAGCCCACTAGTCACAAAGATTGCTTTTCCAGTTTCAAATTACATGTAGACTCTGCTTGATGTTCAGTCCAACACCTCATACCATCTGTCTCGCTGGTCTTCAAATGTGTGACTCTGAAGTAATACAAATCCACTTCTAGCCCCATCCCAGAACAATCAAATCAAAGTTTCTAGGGGTTAGGCCTAGGCATTGGTCGTCTAAAAGTTTCTGGATGATTCCATTGAGCAGTTAGAATAGAAGACCGCTGCCCAGACCATTTGGGGACAATCTATGGGTGACAACTGTACTCCCTGAACACTGCCTCTCTTCTCAGCCTTCCTTCACTCTTTCCTACTCCTAACTACCTTCTCTCCTGAGGCTTTGCTCCTCAAGAACTTCAGCAGCAACACCATCAACTAACCCAACCCACAAGTGCTTAATCAGATACATCAATTTCTATAGAATTTCTACCCAGTCACAGGGTGAATTTCATTCTACAGTTTGAAATTGGGAAAGCAATTTGCCAACTGTTTTGGCATTTAAAAAAAAAAAAGTGCATCTTTATGAACAGATCCAAATACCTAGTTGATTAAACTATAAAGGTATCAGGTTGTTGTTGTTGTTAAGTGCCATAGAGTAGGTTCCAACTCACAGTGACCCTAGCTATAGCAGGATGAAATGCTGTCTGGTCTTACGCCCTCCTCATGTCCTATGTTGCCATCCTTGACCTCATCATTGCAGCCATTGTGTCAATCTATCTTGTTAAGTGTCTTCCCCTTTGTCGTTGACCCTCTACTTTAGCAAGTATGATATCTTTCTGCAGGGACTGGTCCCTTCTGAAAACATGACCAAAATATGAGAAGTCTGGCCATTCTCACTTTGAAGGAACATTCTGGCTATACTACCTCCAGGACAGACCAGTTCATTCTTCTGCCAGTCCATGGTATACTTAATATTCTTCACCAACACCACACTTCAAATGCATCAGTTCTTCTTTGGTTTTCATTATTCATTGTCCAGCTCTCAGATGCATATGAGGCTATTGCAAATACCATGGCTTGGGTCAGGTGCACTTTAGTCTACAAAGTGATATCTTTGCTATTTAACACTTTAAACAGGTCTTTTGCGGAAGATATGCCCAATGCAGGAGCTCTGGTGGTATAGTGCCTAAGGCATTTGACTGCTAACCAGAAGGCTGGCAGTTCAAACCCACCAGCTACTACTCAGAAGGAAGATTGGGCAGTCTACTTCTGTAGACCTACTGCCTTGGAAACCCAAGGAGGGGTCGCTATGAGTCAGAACCGGCTTGCCAGCAGTAAGTTGGGTTTTTTCTGCTTATGCCCAATGCTACACACCATTTGATTTCCTGACTGCTTCTTCTATGAACATTGATTGTGGATACAAGTAAAATGAAATCCTTGACAACTTCCATCTTTTCTCCATTTATCATGATGTTGCTTATTGATCCATCTATGAGGATTTCTGTTTTCTTTATGTTGAGATGTAATCCATCCTGATCTTCACCTTTGATCTTCATCAGTAAGAGCTTCAAATCTTCTTCACTTTCAGCAAGCAAGATTGTATCATCTGCCTATCACAGATTGTTAATGATTCTTCTTCCAATCCTGATGCCATGTTCTTCTTCATATAGTGCCACTTCTTGGATTATTTGCTCAGCATACAGACTGAATAAATTTGCTGAAAGGATACAACCATGATGCACACCTTTCCTGATCTTAAACCATGCAGTATCCCCTTGTTCTGTTTAAATGACCGCTTCTTGGTCTATGTACAGGTTTCTAACAAACACAATTAAGTGTTCTGGAATTCCCATTCTTCACAATATTATCCCTAATTTGTTAGATCTACACAGCCAAATACCTTTGTATAGTTAATAAAACACAGGTAAACATATTTCTGGTGTTCTTTGCTTTCAGCCGAGATCCATCTGGTATCAGCAATGATATCCCTCTCTCCATGCCCTCTTCTGAATCCAGCTTGAATTTCTAGCAGTTCCCTGTCAATAGACCACTACAACAATTTTTGAATTATCTTCCACAAAATTTTACTTGTGTATGATATTACTTGGTGATCTGCATTCTGTGGGATCACCCTTCTTTGGAATGGGCACAAACATGGATCTCTTCCAGTCACTTGGCCAGGTGGCTGTCTCCCTTCAGTGCAGGTTGTACTTCCTTCTTTGATACCATTCGTTCTTGATCACATGCTACCTCCTGAAATGGCTGAAGATTGACCAGTTCTTTCGAGTACAATGACTCTGTGTATTCCTTCATCTTCTTCTGATGCATCCTACATTGTTCAATACTTTGCCCATAGATCAAGGCCAGGGGCTGACTGTGGAACAGATGACCAATTGTTCATACACAAGCTTAACTTGAAGTTGAAGAAAATTAAAACAAGTTCCCAAGAGCCAAAATATGACCTTAAGTATATCCCACCTGAATTTAGAGACAATCTGAAGAATAGATTTGACACATTGGACACCAGTGACCAAAGACCAGACATGTTATAGGATATCAAGGGCATGATACATGAAGGGATCAGATAGATTTATTTATTTATGCAATTATATAATTCTATCATACCACTAAGAAAATTAATTCCTTAACTAAAAAAATACTTAAGACTATGGTTTATCAGAATCATTTGATGGAGAACTATGCTTGCTGGTCCTAGGAGCCATCATACCTTGGGAAAATAGAGAATTCTGTTTTGTTTCTTCAGCCTTTGTCTTTTAGCTTCCAAAGAAAAATATATTGCAATATATTACATACAAATTGTTTGAAAAACAGACCAAATTATAAAATTGTATGGCACAGGAGAGTAATAACGCTCTATCACAGAAATGAGCCAGTCAGTGTGCACAGTGCGTTCAGCGTGGAGAGCAAAGCTATGAGCTGGGGAGTTAGTAATAAATGGCATTAACCTGCTCTGCCCCAACAGCCAGCCCATGGAAAGAGAAATCATAAAACATTCCACAGATGGCCTGTGGCTGTCAGAGCTCTAATGAACTTAGGCAAGGTTTCATACAGAAAAACCCAGAAACACTGTACAGTATAATGAATGAAGCCTCAAGGTACTTGCAGAGCTGTCACTGGATATATCTCAGAAGGATTGCAATTGTAATCACAGCCATCATTTCAGAAAAGGAAAATTCTAATAAATTTACAAGACTAGTGAGCCAAGGGAGCTCTGGTAGCGTAGTGCCTAAGGCACTTGACTGCTAACCAGAAGGCTGGCAGTTCAAACCCACCGGCCACTCCTCGGAAGGAAGATGGGGCTATCTACCTCCATAGTGATACTGCCTTGGAAACCCAAGGAGGTGTTGCTATGAGTTGGGTCCGACTCAAGGGCACAGAACAACAACAACAGTGAGCCAAGAAGTGTCCAGTCTTTCTGGGAATCAAAGTTGTTGTTGTTAGGAGTCCTGATGGTGCAGTGGTTAAAGCCCTCAACTGCTAACTGAAAGGTTGACTGCTCAAACCCACCAGCCTCTCCAAGGGAGAAAGATGTGGCACTCTGCTCCCATAAAGATTTACAGCCTTGGAAACCCTATAGGACTGTCCTATAGTATCACTGTGAGTCGGGATTAACTTGACAGCAGTAAGTGGGTTGTGGTTGCTAGGTGCCATTGAGTCAGCTCCAACTCACAGTGACCCCATGTATAATTGAGCCCATTGTTTTTGAGCCCATTGTTGCAGTCATTGTGTCAATCCATTTCATTGAGGGTCTTGCTACTTTTCATTAACCCTCTATTTTGCCAAGCATGATGTCCTTCTCCAGGGACTGGTCCCTCCTAATAACACATCCAAAGTGTATGAGATAGAGTCTTGCCATCCTTGCTTCTAAGGATAATTCTGGCTGTACTTCTTCCAAGACAGATTTGTTCATTCTTCTGGAAGTCCATGGTATATTCTATATTCTTTGCCAACATCATAATTCAAATTCATCAAGTCTTCTTGTCTTCCTTTTCATTGTCTAGCTTTCATATGCATGTTGTTGTTGTTGTTTGCCATCGAGTCGGCCCCGACTCATAGCGACCCCTCCTTGGGTTTCCGAGGCAGTATCACTACGGAAGTAGGAATGCCCAACCTTCCTTCCGATTCATATGCATAGGAAGTGATTAAAAATACTGTGGCTTGGGTCAGGTGCACCTTAGTCATCAAAGTGACACCTTTGCTTTCATGATTTTATAGAGGGCTTTGCAGTGATTTTGTTCAATGTAATTTACCTGTCATATCTCATCCTCTATTTTGTCCCTTGAAATCAGCCAGGCTGGACAAGAGATGAGGCAGACCCAACACATGGGGAGATAAGGCTGAGGTCATCAGCAGTTGCTGATTCTGCAATGCAGTTATTGGGTTGGTCCCAGACTCTGAGCCAAGATGTGAGTGGGTGCAATGCATCTTTTTTCCCAGTCATCCACTGCAATGGATTGAATCATGTTCCCCACAATATGTGTTGGAATCCTAACCTGTGGATATAATCCCATTGGGGAACAGGTTTTCTTTGTTATGTTAATGAGGCCACATCAGTGTAGGCTGTGTCCTAAACTCAGTCACTTCTGAGTGACATAAAGAACAGCACAGACACAGAGACAAGCAAGCTCAAGTGGAGGGAAGGTGGATGTCCTTGGAAATTGCCAAGGAACCAAGGAACTAGGGCTATAGAAGCTGAAATAGGCAAAGATCTTGCCACCAGAGTCGACAGAGAGAGAGCCTCCCTTAGAGCCGGTACCCTGAACTCAGACTTCCATCATGAACTGTGGGTGTTGGCAAAGAAAAATGAATATAGTAAGACTACCAGAAGAACTTACAGATCCATCTTGGAAGAACTACAGCCAGAACGTTCCTTAGATGCAAAGAAGTCAAGACTTTGTCATATGTACTTTGGACATGTTATCACAGGGACCAGTGCTGGAGAAGGCTATCACCCTTGGTAAAGTAGAGAGAGGGTCAGTGAAAAAGAGGAAGACCCTCGGTGAGATGGATTGACACAGTGGCTGCAACAATGGGCTCCAACATAGCAACACAGCAACAATTGTGAGGATGGGTCAGGACCGGCACCAGGTTGCTATGAGTCAGAACCAACTAGACGGCATCTGACAACAACAACTAGACTTATAAAATGTAAGAAAATAAAGTTCTGTTAGTTAAAGCTACCCACTTGTGGTATGCCTGTTACAGCAGTGCTAAAAACTCAGACGCTTCTCTCCCCCAGGGGTGTACTCCAGGTACCTGCCTCCCCAACACTGACCTCTGCTGGCAGGGTCCTCAGCTCTTCCTCTGCCCTATTGCTCCCCCACCTCCCTCTACCCACTGCCAGGCTTCTCCCTTGCCTAGAATCAGGACAGCAACTACTGACTGAGATAAACTGTTGTTGTTGTTATATGCCATTGAGTTGGACCTGACTCATAGTGACCCTCCTTGCGTTTCCGAGGCAGTATTGCTACGGAAGTAGATTGCTCAACCTTCCTTACAAGGAGTGGCTGGTGGGTTTGAACTGCCAGCCTTCTGGTTAGCAGTCAAGTGCCTTAGGCACTACGCCATCAGAGCTCCTGACTGGGACAAACTAGCAGTGTGATAATGACAAAATGCAAAGAGCCCTTAAAGGTGAAAGTGTAGCTAGCTGCTAGCCATGGCCTCCTAAAGACCAGGGGTGGACAATAAGCCTCATGTCAAATGACAACGTGTGTTGTTTCACAGTGGCAACTTAGTGTTATGTGCAGAGGTGGTCTCTGAGGCTGTATCCAGGCTCAGCAAGGCAGAGTGCCACCTTGTATTTGTGCCATCTGCCAGAGACCCCAAATGAGAGAGGCACGGCTCATGCCATGCACAGTCAACCCTGGTAGAGGTACCTCCCAAGGCTCAGCCTGGGCACCCCACTTTAGGTCTAGGATGACCACAGTCATCTCTGTCCTACCCGGTTGAAATGCTTTCCATTTGTCAATTTCTAAGGGATAAAAGGAAATGGATACAAGTTATACAAAGACTAGAATAAGGAGTCCTCTTTTTTAAATAAATGCCAGTGATCTAAAAGTCTGATCATTTTTAAGAAAAGAATATTTATCAATTCTTGCACAGGTGCACTCCTTGTATGTGAGCTGATTTCTTAATTAATGGCAACTGGACCCAGTACCGAGTTAGGAGGCCAAAGAATGCTGCAGAAGGATGTGGCAGAAAGGGGCCAGCTTACAAAAGTTTCGGGATCTGAAATAGAAAAAGCTGTTTCAGAAAATTGGTGGTGCTGGAGACAACCTTTAAAGCAGCATGGATTCGAGGATTTGGTGTATTGTGTTATCTTTTTTTTTTTTTTTTTAGGATTTGGG
>NW_006921688.1:5170559-5173365 GCF_000298275.1 Orycteropus afer afer | reverse complement strand
TATTTTCACGCAAATTCTTCTGCTAGTTGGGGTTTAGTCCAAATCTGCATCCTTTCCTTCAAGGCTCAGGGGTCCAAGATTATCTTCTGTGTCTGTATTAATTGGTTTCCCTTTTCTTTGTTGAAGAGGGTCTGTGCAATCCTTCTGCCTAGTCCGCCATCTTGCCCCCACCTGTATTGTGTTATCTTGACGTCCCCAGTACCTAGCTTGGAATTGGTCAAGCCATGGATTTAATGAATTAATGTGTGACTGTATATGCTAATTTTTAAAATAGGAAGCATAATGATATTTAAACACATAATGCTATTTGGACATAAAAATATCATCTTGAAGAGCAATAACTGTTTTATATTCTTCTCCTCAGTCTATTAAGAAAGAGACACGGAGAATCACTTCAGCATCCCAAACGTCAATGGTCAAGGACAATATTCATGCTACTGCTATGGTAGCGTTCCAGAAAGCCAGCTGCCATTGAATCGACTCTGACTCATGGTGACCCCATGGATGTCAGGCTGGAACTGTGCTCTCTCAGGGGCTAATTGTGTGGAAGTAGAATGCCAGGCCTTTCTTCCAAGGTTTCTCTGAGTGGACGTGAATTTCTAACCTCTTGGTTAGAAACCTGAGTGCATTAACCATGTGCAGCTCCCAGGGATTACACTATAACAATGAGAGCAACACCTACTACACAACCGCTACTAAATGCCAGGCTATCGTGCTTGGTAAAGTAGGGGGCCAATGAGATGCATTGACACAGTGGCTACAATGATAGGCTCAAACATGCCAAGGACTGTAAGGATGGTGCAGCACTGGGCAATGTTTCGTTTGGTTGTACATAGTGTCGCTATGAGTCAGAGACAACTCTACAGCACCTAACAAATAGCTATTTTACTTGCATCTGTGAACTGTTTAAGCCTCACAACAGCTCAGGTGACACAATACAAACACAGAGAAGTTAAGTAACTTGACCAAATCACACAGCCGGTAAGGGGCAGAGCCAGCCAGAGCTCCCTGTGCTATACAGCCTCTCTCTCGGAGTCATTCCTCCAGCAAGTGCCTCTGAAGTACTCACTGTGTGAGTGGACCACGTTCAGTCATGGTGGTGTTGTTAGTTGCCATCCACTCAATTCCGACTCATGGCGACCCCACGTGTGCAGAATAGAACTCTTCCATAGGGCTTTGAAGGCTGCGGCCTTTCAGAACCACATCGCCAGGCCTGCCTCCCAAAGTGCCTCCGGCTGGGTTCAAACCTCCGGCCTTTTAGCTAGCAGTCAAGTGCTTAACTGTAAGTGCCAGCCAGGGACTCCTTTGACCACGGTAGCGCCAAAGAAGTACTGGTGAGTCTCAGCAGGGAAGCTCTTCCTGGTTGTGACCCACTCGACCAAACTCCCACCAAAATTGAGATGCTCAAGCCCCACAACCTCATTCATAAATGTGAGATTTGGAGCCGCAAGCACCCACTTACCAGAGTGGCAATTCTCTCTCCCAAGTCAGGCAAGGACAGGGACCCCTTACAAGTTCCACATCCATGACCAAGGTGCGAGTCATCACATGCGTGGGAAGGACCTGGGGCTTGGCTTGTCTTCCTAAGGAGGGAAAGTTAGTGTTTGCAAATTAAGGACTTGAGCTTATTTACAAAGCTGAACTGCTTGTTTGCCTAAGTCACCATCTTTCCAGATGCCACCTTTCCCGTGGACATGTTTGGAAAGGCCAGACTGAAATTACATTTTGGGCAGAGGAGGAGAACAGTGATGATTCTGTCTGCAGGATCAAGATTGATGGCTTCCTTTCTCCAAATGGCCCAGAGGTTTTCATCAAATTTCTGAGTGTACACGAGAAATTAGAATGGGATTTAGGGAATTTTGCTAATGAGGATCATTTTCCCAAGACAATACATGGGTTGTTTTTATTTATGGACTCTTTCAAATGGCCCCCAGGACACCTATAGGCCGTGGCTAGTTAGCTGGCCTTTTATTTGCATTGAATAATATCTTAATGCTATTCAGAAAATTTTTAATCAATGCATTTATTTTTCTGGAAAACACAGAGCAACATCAGCAGAGCTGGCCTTGTTTTTATGGGCCATTATCTCCATCTGGCTTGTGAGCCCCACATTCTGTCTTGTCCCTGCTTACGTATCAGTCTCAGTGTGTGCAAATGAGAATGAGCTCACCGCTATGACAGAGACCCAGAATATGCAAGGACTCAGCCCCACAGATGCAAATTCCATGCTCATGTATTCTGGAGAGGGGAGCAGCCCTTCTCCATTGAGTCACTTAAGAAGAGACTCAGGCTCATGAAAGCTCTGCCATCTTCAACTCTTGACTTCCAAGGTAACCTGTGGTTTGAATTGTGTCCCTCCCACAAAAGATACACTGAAGTCCTACCCCCTGGTACCTGTGAGTGTGACTTTGTGTGGAAATAGTCTTTGAAGACGTTATAAGTCTTTGAAGAGATTACACTAGAGAAGGCTGGGCTCAAACTCACTAGGACTGGTGTCCTTATAAGAAGAGGAGAAGAGTCAGAGAGAGATGCGGGACTATGGGCCATACGAAGATGGAGACGAGAGACAGGAGTTAGGACCCCTCCAGCAAAAGATCATCTGGGGCTCCCAGAAGCTGGAGGAGGCAAGAAGGATCTTCCCCTAGAGCCTTATAAGGAGCTCTGGTAGCATAGTGCCTAAGGCACTTGACTGCTAACCAGAAGGCTGGTGGTTCAAACCCACCAGCCACTGCTCGGAAGGAAGATGGGACAATCTACTTCCGTAGTGATACTGCCTCGGAAACCCAAGGAGGGGTCGCTATGAGTC
>NW_006921688.1:5167570-5170169 GCF_000298275.1 Orycteropus afer afer | reverse complement strand
GGGTTTGAACCGCCAGCCTTCCGGTTAGCAGGCAAGTGTCTTAGCCACTATGCTACCAGAGCTCCTGAGATCACAGCAGTGTAGGCCTAATCACTTCTCATTATAAGAAGCAGCACAGACACACAGACAAGCAAGCACAGACAGACGAAGACAGATGTCCCATGAAGATAGCCAAAGAACTGAGGAACACTGACTGCAGAAGCTGGAAAGACAAGACCCTTCCTCCAGAGTCAACAGAAAGCTTTCCCCTAGAGCTGGCGGTGCCCAGAAATCAGATTTCTAGCCTCCAAAACTGGGAGAAAATAGATTTCTGTTCTTTGAAGCCACCCCCTGTGGTGTTTCTGTTATAGCAGCACTAGGAAGTGCTTTTGTACAGAATAAAAGCCTAGGTAACAGGCATCAAGTTTCACTGAGACCTCAAATGACAATAGACACCACATTCCAAAGTAAGGTGGGAGATCACTGCGCAACCTCACAAAAGGCAAGTGGGGGAAGGGGTGTGAAAATTCTCCAAACATTCTCACATCAAGGGCATCAGTGGAGAGGTTGGATAGCGAGGGTGGCTGCTAAGAGCACGGCTCCCTATCCCCAAGGGGGCTGGGTGAATCTGCTTAGCCCCTGACCTGATAGCCTCAAGGGTGGGCTTCGACGGCAGCACTGGGGATACCATGCCTGGAAACCCTACCAGGGCCAGGCTGACTGCTCAGCCAGCTAAGCGAGAGGATGGACCTCAGGTGCTCGAGGAGCGGCCGCTCTCCCGGAGAGGAGATGATTCATGTCAAGAGGCATGAATGTTGCCTGTAAAGGAAACACGGAGCACCAGGGAGAACCAGGTGCAGCCAAGAAAGCACAGGCTGAAGGTGGTCAGGGATCCTGGGGGGGGGGGGGGGGGGCTCGTGGAGGGTCAGGAAGCTCTGCAGCGCTGCAGCTGAAGAAGTACTTCCGGGTCACCAGAGCCGGCAGAGCTGTAACTAACCTGATGGAGTAGAGCTGTTGCAGCCACTTTAAAGGAGTCCCTGGGTGGCACAAACGGCTCCCCCACTAGCTAACAGGTTGGCAGTTCAAACCACCACGGGCACCTCAGGAGGCAGGCTTGGCCATCTGCTTCTGAAAGGTCACAGACTTGAAAACCCTGTGGAGCGGTTGAACTCTGCACACACGGGTCACCATGAGTCAGAATGGGCTTGTGGGCAACTAAGAACAGCACATGTCTTTGGGACAGGGTGGGAACAGGGGACTCCCCGTATTAAAAAAAAAAAAAAAAAGACTACAAAAAAGAAAACTTTAGCTTTCCAAACCTGCCAAGCCCAGAGGGGTGATGTATATATTTTAGTTCATTCATTCTTTCAACAAATGCTCATTGAGCATGTTATAGCCAAGGATTCTTCTAGGAGCTCAGGACACACTGGGGAACAAAACAAAGAGCTTGCCCTTTTGTAGCTTATATGATAGTGGGAGGAAACAGACAACAGTAAAGCTACCAATGAGTAAAATATGATACGTAGATCCAACAGAATGTGGAAATTATTGAAAAATACCATTAATATCACACACAAGTAGAATTTTGCTAAAGATAATTCAAAAAAAAAAAAGCTATTTTGACAGGGAACTTCCAGAAATTCAAGCTGAATTCAGAAGAGGATGTAGAATGAGATATCATTGCTGATATCACACGGATCTTGGTTGAAAGCAAAGAATACCAGAAAGAGGTTCACTTGTGTTTTGTTAACTGTGCAAAGGCATTTGACTGTGTGGATCACAACTAATTATGGATAACATTGCAAAGAATGGTAATTCCAGCATATTTAATTGTGCTCACGAGGAAACTGTACATACACCAGGAGTCTGTCATTTGAACAGAACAAGGAGATATTGCATGGTTTAAATCAGAAAATGTGTGCATCGGGGCTGTATCCTTTCAATATACTTATTCATCTGCATGCAGAGCAAATACTTTGAGAAGCAGGACAATATGAAGAAGACAGCATCAGGATTGGAGGAGGACTCATCAACAACCTGCAGTATGCAGATGACACAACCCTGCTTGCTGAAAGTGAAGAGGACTTGAAGCACTTACTGATGAAGATCAAAGACAACAGCCTTCAGTATAGATTACACCTCACCATAAGAAAACAAAAATCCTCACACCTGGACCAATAAACGACAAAAACCAAAACCAAACTCACTGCTGTCCAGTCAGATCTGACTTAGAGTGACCCCTCCTTGGGTTTCCAAGGTAGTTCACTACAGAAGTAGATTGCCTAATCTTCCTTCCCAGGAGTGGCTGGTAGGTTGAACCACCAGCCTTCTGGTTAGCAGTCAAGTGCCTTAAGAACTACGCCACCAACATCATGATCAATGGAGAAAAGATTGAAGTTGTCAAGAATTTCATTTTATTTGGATCCACTACCAGTGTCCATGGGAAGCAGCAGTGAAGAAATCAAATGACAATTTGCACTGGGAAAATCTGCTGCAAATGGCTTCTTTAAAGTGTTTTAAGACAGAGTTCCGGCAAGATGGCGGACTAGGCAGAAGGACTGCACAGACCCTCTTTAACAAAGAAAAGGGAAACCAATTAACACAGACACAGAAGATAATC
>NW_006921688.1:5144503-5164513 GCF_000298275.1 Orycteropus afer afer | reverse complement strand
CTATAAGTTTATGTGAATGATCAGAATTCCCAGGTGTATAGTAGAGCTGACAAGGGGCAAGGTTGTGGTCACTGCTTGGTCACAGCCAGCTACCCAGAGCGACTGAGTAGTTGAACCTGCGGCCTTGGGACCATAGTCGCGGGGGACATCAAGCTCAATTGGCATAACATATACACAAAACATTAACTCAACCAAATGCATTTGAACGCTTAAAGCAAAAATTCACAATTCTTTGCTAACACCGTAATTCAAATGCATCGATTCTTCTTCGGTCTTCCTTATTCATTGTCCAGCTCTTACATGCATATGATGCTATTGAAAATACCATGGCTTGGGTCAGGCACACTTTGGTCCTCAAGTGACATATTTGCTTTTTAACACTTTAAAGAGGTCTTTTGAAGCAGATTTGCCCAGTGCAATTTGCCGTTTGATTTCTTGACTACTACTGCTTCTTTAGGCATTGATTGTGCATCCCAGTAAAATGAAAAATTGACGATTTCAGTCTTTTCTCCATTTATCATGATGTTGCTTATTGGTCCAGTTGTGAAGATTTTTATTTTCTTTATGTTGACTTGTAATCAATACTGAAGGCTGTAGTCTTTGAGCTTCATCAGTAAGTGCTTCAAGTCCTCTTCACTTTCAGCAAGCAAGGGTGTGTGATCTACATATCACAGGTTGTTAGTTAGTCTTCCTCCAATCCTGATGCCACTTTCTTCTTCGTATAGTCCAGCTTCTCAGATTGATTGCTCAGCATACAGATTGAATAAGTATGGTGAAAAGATATAACCCTGACACATACCTTTTCTGATTTTAAACCATGCATATCCCCTTGTTCCGTTTGAATGACTATCTCTTGGTCTATGTACAGTTTCTGCATGAGCACAATTAAGTATCCTGGGATTACCATTCTTACAATATTATCTATAATTTGTTATGATCCAAAGAGTCAAATGTCTCTGAATAGTCAATAAAACACAGATAAACATCTTTCTGGTTTTCTTTGCTTTTGACCAAGATCCAGCTGACATCAACAATGATATGCCTCATTCCACATCCCCTTCTGAATTCAGCTTGAATTTCTGGTAGTTCCCTGTCAATGTACTGTTGCAACTGTTTTTTATTTTTCTTCAGCAAAATTTTACTTGTGTTTGATATTAATGATATTGTTCAATAATTTCCACATTCTGTTGGATCACCTTTCTTTGGAATGGGCACAAATATGGATCTCTGCCAGTCAACTGGCCAGGTCTTCCAAATTTCTTGGCATGGACAGGTGAAAACTTCCAGTGCTGTGTTCCTTTGTTGACTCATCTCATTTGATTCAACTGGTGTTCTGTCAATTCTGAGAGCCTTGTTTTTGCTAATGCCTTTAGTGCAGCTTGGACTCCTTCCTTTAATACCATTGGTTCTTAATCATATGCTACTTCCTGAAATGGTTGAATATTGACCAATTCTTTTTAGTACAGTAAACTCTGTATATTTCTTCCATCTTCCCTTGATACTTCCTGCATTGTTCAATATTCTGCCCATAGAATTATTCAATGTTGCAACTTGAGGCTTGAATTTTTCTTCAGTTCTTTCGTATTGAGAAATACCAGGCATGTGCTTCTCTTTTGGTTTTCTAACTCCAGGTCTTGCACATTTCATAACCTAGGTGAATGCCGGTGTCCCAGCAGGGCAGATTGACAGATGGGTGGTGAGGTAAATTCTAAGATGGCCTGGTGTTTATACTGTATTTATTTGGAAAGAAAGTAGCAAGCATGAGTGAGGATGGAGGAGACCCTTGGTAAGATGGATTGGCCCAGTAGCCACAACAATGGGCTTAAACATGTTGGCAATTGTGAGGATGATGCAGGACTGGACAATGTTTCTTTCTGTTGTATATAATGTCACCATGAGTTGGAACCTACTTTGGCAACTAACAACATTAAATTACCCCTCTTTCTGCTCAGAACACAAGAGCTACAGGTCTTCCACCAAAATTTAAATGTCTTTAAAGGATCCAGTCTCTTAGAGAGGTAAGGGGTCTTGCTTTGGTTAAGCTTTGCCAAGATAGGCTACATAATTTGCCAGGAGGTTGGGAGGGAGTGCAAAATTAAACCATGGGACTCTTGTTCAAGTATTATTAGTAATTTCAAGGCAGCAACAGCAGAGCATTTAACCAAACATGAGACCCTTCTGTGAGGCTACACAGGTCACAGGTCCCACGCCCTGAGGCTAACCTGAGCTCTGCCTTTCCTCCCAAGCACACGTTTTCCTTGACCTCTGAGGAACTTCCTGAGTGACATAGCCATTGAGTTGGTTCTAAGTGTTGACTTTGCCTTCATTGTGAAACAGTGTTTATTCAGGTGCAAGTTGTCACTTTATTTTGATTCCAAGAATGCAGGTTCTGAGCAGAGAATCCTGACTCTGACTCTCCAAGGGAACAGCTGGGACCAGTAACCATTGGCCTGATGGCACCTGATCTCCTCTGGCCATGCCCTCTCCAGCCTGGAGCCCTCAGGCTCCCCAGGTGGGGTCCCAAGGCAAGGATGAAGTTGACCATCTGCATGTTAAACACAGAATCACTCTCACCTTCACCAAGAACTATTCAGGTCCTGGTGCCCTAGATTCAGTGTTTCAAGAGAAATCAAAAACACAGATTTTTTTTTTATATATAACTTTTAGTTGTGGTTTAGGTGAATGTTTACAGAGCAAATCGGTTTTCCAGTCTACAGTTCATACACGCTTTGTTTTGTGATATTGAAGACAAGTCCCACAATATAATAACACTCTCTGCACTTCCTCCCTTCTCCCTGTGTCGACCGTTCCCATTTGTCCTTCTTTCCTATCCCTTCCTGCCTTCTGAGCTTTATCCCTGGACAAATGTTGCCCTTTTAGCGTTGTACGATTGATTGTTCTAAGGAGTTTGTACCTCCCTGGTGTTATTATTTACTTTGTAGGTCTGTCTATTATTTGACTGAAAGTTGAGCCATGGGAGTAAGGTCAGTTCCAGGCTTGAAGAGTGTCTAAGGGCCATAGTCTCAGGTGTTCCACCAGTCTCAGATCAGTAAGCCTGTTCTTTTTCTTTCTTTCTTTTAAATCATTTTGAGTTTCATTCCACATTTTTCTGCCACTCTTACCAGGACCTCCTATTGTGATTCCTTTCAGAGTGGTCAGCCATCGTAGCTGGGCACCATCATAGCTGGTCTCAGGGCCATGAAGCCTGGGGCTCACATGTTCCATTAGTCCTTTGGACTAATTATTTCCTTGCATCTTTGATTTTCTTCAGAAGCGATTTTTCTTTGAAATCTCCTACTTTTAAAATAGGAGCAGTGGCGGTTCAGGAGTAGAATTCTTGACTTCCACGCAGGAGACCCATGTTCGATTCCCAGCCAACGCACACCACGTGCAGCCACCACACATCTGTCAGTGGAGCTTTGCTTGTAGCTGTGATGCTGAACAGGTTGCATCAGAGCTTCCAGACTAAGACAGAGTAGGATGAAAGGCTCATCCGTTTATTTCTGAAAAATCAGCCAATAGAAAGTCTAGGAATCACAACAGTCTGATCTGCAAGTGATCGTGGGCACAACACAGGATTGGCAGCACTTCATTCCACAGTGCATGGGGCCACCATGAGTCAGGGGCTGATTGGACAGACACTAACAACAAAAATAATTTGAAACTTTTATTAATAAATTTTTAAAAAGAGACTGCACAAGCAAAACAAAAGATGGCTGTGAACCCTATTTAGTTGTGAGCTGTCATTTGCCAGTTGGATGTCATCTGAGGGTTTTCTCTCTGTGGTCCCTGCACCATTCCTACCAGCCTGCTGACAGACAGTCCCCTCCATAGGGGCCACCCTGTCTCACCTCATAGTCATTACTGGGTAACAGAAGGATGTGGACATTGCAGACATGTAGACAGTGCCGAACTTGGAATGAACAGTGTTCCCTACAAAGCAGAGACTTTGGGGGCTGTGGTCTTTGATTGGCACATTAGTGGGACCACTGATCCGATTACAAGCCTGTAGGAGAAGGTGAGAAGGTAAACCATTTTAGCATCTTAGTAGCAAAGAGAGGGGATCTGGCCTCAGAGGGCCCAGCAGCCCTGCAGCCAGTTGGCCTGGGTTGTTGGGGGCCAGTGGTGAGAGGTGGATGGGGCAGGGATTGGTGGGGAGGGGTAGTGAGAGGAAGAGGATGTGGAAAGGAGTTGCTAGGGCGGACCGGCCTCATGGGAGGGAGACCAATAAAACATGCCCAGCTGCCTTATTGTACTCCCCAACACTATCCCTGGGGGTCCATGTCTCATCAGAGAACTGGCTATATGAGGGGTCTTTTGGCCTCGGTAGCAGATTGGCCACCTTGCAAACAGTGTTTCCTTCCAGATATTCCCTAGGAGCAGTAGGAAATTTACTCATTGTTGTCAGCAGCCCCTCCTCAGGGTTTCTCCAAGGGCAAGAAGCACACAGCAGTATCCTGGCCTGGCAGCCAATGTTTGGCCACTTGAAGGAGTTTGTGGGGTTGACCTCCCTGACTCGCTGAGAGGAGCAAACACTTGTTGAATGTGTTAATAGTTCTCATTATGGGTTTCTATTTGATGAATTCCACGTTGCCAGGAAGTGCCTCAGCAGTTTCGATAACACAATAGCTCATGTTGGGGTGGTGGTAAGGGGGGCTGGGGAGGATACTTTTGTAAAGTGTCTGATTGACACCATAAGTAAAAAAAAAGGCAGTTGGACACCATTCTTTCCCAGAGCAGGTTGTGGTACCTGGAGCCAGCTGGTCTATGAGAGGACCAGTCCAATGCCTGAGGAAGAGAGGGTCAGAGCTGGAGGGACAAACAGCTGACCTGCCCTACAAGCCCAGGGTGGTTTGCTTTCTAAACCAAGCTCTGTGGACTTAGGATGTTGGAAGGGAGAGGGCCCAGGCCAGACCTCCCAGGGTTAGTCCACACCCAGGCAGGCCCAATATTGGCTATGATCCTTAGAGAAGACTTAAACTTCCAAGGAGACTGGAAAGGACCAGAACTTTCTTGTCATGCATTAGACCTTGTTAGGTGCCATCAAGTTGGATCATAGTGACCCTAAGTATGATAGAATGAGATACTGTCTGGTCCTATGCCAACCTCACAATCCTTGCTCTACCTGAGCCCATCATTGCAGCCATGTATCAATCAATCTTATTGAGGGTCTTCCCCTTTTTCACTGACCCTCCACTTTATCAAGCATGATATCCTCCAGGGAATGGTCCCTTCTGACAGCATGAGCAAAGTAGGTGAGACCAAGTCTGGCCATTCCCACTTCCAAGGAGTATTCTGGCTGCACTTCTTCCAGGACCGATCTGTTAGTTCTTCTGGCAGTCCACGGTACTTCAAGTATTCTTTGCCAACACCACAACTCAAAAGCATCAACTCTTCTTTAGTCTTCCTTATTAATTGTCCAGCTTTCACATGCATTTGAGGTGATTGAAAATATCATGGCTTGGGTTAGGCACACCTTTGTCTTCAAAGTGACATCTTTGCTCTTCAGCACTTTAAAGAGGTCTTTTGCAGCATATTTTCCCAGTGTGATATGACATCTGATTTCCTAACTGGTGCTTCCATTGACGTTGATTGTGGATTCAAATAATATGAAATCTTTGACAACTTCAATTTTTACTCCATTTATTGTGATGCTGCTTATTAGACCCTTTTCTTAGAGCCTAGGGCTCCAATAAGTTACTCAGGATTGATTCAGACCACTTATGACCACTGTCAATGGACAGTGGCCAAGTCTGACTTATGTCTCTGCTTCCTAGTATTGCTGCAACAGAAATACCACAGTAGGAGACTTTAAAGAACAGACATTTATTTTCTCACATTTCTAGAGACTAAAAGCCCCAATCAGGTCTTAGTCATGTCAACTCCTTCCTCGGGCATTCCTTAGTTCCTTGGCTTATAGAGCATGCTCACATGGCAACTATCTTCTGCTGTGTGTGTACTTGTGTCTATTCTCCTTTTTCATAACTCAGAAGTGATTAGATGCAGAACCCACCCTATTGAGGTATGGCCTAAATGACATAACAAAGAAGATTCTATTTCCAAACAAGATTGCATGCATAGGTATAGGGGTTACAATTCCAACACATATTTTGAGGAGAACACAATTCAGTCCATAGCAACCTATTTATACAAAGTGAACATCAATAGATCAAAACTTAAGTGATTTGGGGATGGCAGTAACAGGGGCTGTCTTCATTTCTATAACTGAAATTATTGACAATATCTTTCAAAAACTCTATCTGTGCAATATGGAGCCAAGTAAAAATTTGGCAATATGGTATCTTGTAAATTTTATCAAAATAGATAAGTATATTCACTTGCCTAAATTCCCAGTATGGCTTTGAAAACTGAATACATTAACCATGTGTATTTTAACTTTCATTTCTCCAAATTATATAGATCCATAGCAAATATTTCGGTTAGATGACTTGTGTTCTTGTACAATTTTACTGGAACATGTACACACTTAATAGATTGGTTTCAGGTTTTGTTTTGTTTGGTTTTTCAACTTTCTAAAGTAATCCTTACAGCTTTTACATATTTTCCTTCCTCTTTGCCTAGACAGCAATGCAGAATTTTCATTAGTAACTGTTGCTATCGTTGTTGTCAAATCAGCTCCAACTTATGATGACTCCACATACAACAGCCTGCCCCATCCTCGTGACATCCACCCAGGGGCTCATCTTCCAGCACTCTATCAGACAATATTCTGCCGTGACCCACAGGGTTTTCACTGGCTAGATTTCAGAAATAGACCACCTGGCCTTTTCTCCTAGCCTTAGTCTCAAAGTTTCGCCAAAACCTGTCCACCATGAATAACCATGCTAGTATTTGAAATACCAGTGACATAGCTTCCAACATCATAGTCACACACAAGCCACCACAATACCACAAAGTGACGGACAGGTGGTGGACTAATTAACTAAGACAGCTTTAAATATACAATTTAGAATTGTAAAGATCGACTTCACTAATTACGTATAGTTACGCCAATGTTTAAGAGTGTAGATGGAGGAGAAAAGGAGGAGGAGGAAAGAGAGAAGTAACCCTTCAGTGTTCCGGACAGACGTGTAGACCTCCTCAAGCTGCTGAGGGACCTTAGAGACAGGAGGGGGCGGGGCCACCTTTTCAAAGCCAGAAAGAAGCAACCCACAGTATATCTTGATTTGTTACTGTTTCCAGGTGTACTTGTCAAAGAGCTACTCAGCCATGTCAGTTAGCGTTATTGATTTCACCTGTTCCTTTAGGTAATGGGTATCAGGGAGTCCCTCGTGTGGAGTCCTTTGGGTCTGGAGCTAGCTTGTGCTGTTACAGAAGTGACAGAGTCACGTTCTACCCTGCACATCTGTCATAGACTTCAATGTATTCAGTCCTTTCTGTTAGGCACCAGGTCCTAGTCCCTTGATGCCCTAAAAGATGATTTGGCCTCGTCGGTGATGTGGCACCTGAAGAATCATGCTTAGATAATTCTGTGGGACTGATGAAGAACATGTTCTACAAGTTTCATCAAAGCCACAAGTCCCATCAGAGCAGGTGTGGATGCAGATGTAAGAAGCAGGGAGCTCCAGGTTCCCTGGAGACGGATGGTGTCTCCGGATCCTGAGGGTTGTCCGAGAACACCTGTGAGAGG
The DNA here is from genome assembly GCF_000298275.1 of Orycteropus afer afer. NCBI lineage: Eukaryota > Metazoa > Chordata > Mammalia > Tubulidentata > Orycteropodidae > Orycteropus > Orycteropus afer. Next base: position 5,156,862 of record NW_006921688.1, on the reverse strand, counting down.
CACTGCTATCCTGGATGGTGACTGAGGGGGAGAGAGCAGCAGGAGCCTTCAGTCAAAATGGGTGAGGGAAGCGTGTCTTGAGGCAGGTCGAGAGGACCAGGGACAACCAAAGCATGAAACTGAGGTAAGTCTCTGTGCTGAGCATCAGACCACATCATGGTGATTTTGACTTGTATCCCATTGGTTTATACCTCGAGCATACAAAGTGTCATACTTCACATAATTGCCAAAAACCTTTAGAATTGAAAACACAACACTGTGGATTCACAAGAACTAATAAAATCAAAGGAGCTCTGGTAACATAGTGCCTAAGGCACTTGACTGCTAACCAGAAGTTAGCAGTTGGAAGGAAGATTGGGCAATCTACTTCCATAGTGATACTGCCTTGGAAACCCAAGGAGGGGTCGCTATGAGTCGGGTCCAACCCAACGGCACATAACAACAACAATAAAATCAAGCTCCATGCACTATGTGTATTAGTTATTGTTTTGGTTCTCTTGTGTGACTCTAACAGAAAATAGCACGAGTGGGTGGTCTTAGCAAACAGGGATTTACTCTCTTACAGTTTGGAGGCTAGAAGTCCAAGTTCAAAGTGCCAGCTCTAGGGACAGGGTGAAAGCCCCTTGACCTTGGGCTTCAGCTCTGCCTCTTGCTCCCAGCCCACTGGAGCTGGACGTATCTCTTGACTCAGGCAGCTACTGGCTACTGAGGCTGACAACCCAAGGCCAACAAGTAAAATGGCACAGTGTCAAGATTATCAGACAACACAGCAGACCACTAGTTCAAGTCCAGAAACAGTCCCAAGATTGTCAGGGCCAGCAGGGCTGACTGCTGATTTCCTAACTCGGCTAAAAACAGGTTCCAATGTGCCTAAAAGCTGTAGCAACCTTTCTCAATGCTCCTCCTTATACACTGGAAACAGAACACATCCCTAAAGCAGCTACTCAGCTGCTCCAGGTGGTTCCACCATGGAGTTGATTACCAGTCTCACTACATCCAGCTGCCCAGCCACTCAAAACCAGGCCCAGCCAAGTTGACACACAACTACCATAATTATTTATTGCTGCATAGCAAATTACCCCCAAAACTTAGTGACTTAAAATAAATATAAACATTTATCATCTCACACAGACTCTGTAGGTCAGGAATTTAGGAGCAGTTAGGCAGGGCTGATCAAGCTCCAGTTCTCTCCTGAGTTACAGTCAAAATGTCAGTTGGGGCTTGAGTGGAGCTGGAGAGCCCAGTTCCAAAATGGCTCCTTCTTATTGTTGGCAAGTGGGTGCTGGCTCTTGGTAGGAGGCCTCAGTTCCTTGCCACTCAGACCTCTACGACGAGCTGCTGGCATGTCCTCTTGACCCAGAGGCTGGCTTCCCCCGGAGAGGGCGATCCAAAAGAACAGGGTGGAAACCACAATGTCTTTTATAATCTAGTCTTAGAAGTCATGCTCTGTCACTTCACAATATCCTACTGGATACAAGGATTGGTTCCCCTATTTAGTGTGCAAAGGCCAATATAAAGGTATGAATAAGAGGAGGCCATCTTGGAGGATGACTGCCTCACTGTGAAAATACTTACCTATGTAAGAATAAAATTAACAGTTTTTGTTGTTAGTTTGCTGTTGCTGTTAGTGGCATCGAGTGGTCTCCAACTCATAGTGACCCTATGTACAGCAGAACAAAACACTGCCCGGTCCTGTGCCAGCCCCAAAATCCTTGCTATACCTGAGCCCATCGTTGCAGCCACCGTGTCAATCCACCTTGTTGAGGGCCTTCCCCGTTTTCATTGACCCTCCACTTTACCAAGCATAATATCTTTCTCCAGGGAATGGTCCCTTCTTACAAGATAGTTTTTGGGGGAAAAAAAAAAAAAAAAGATCAACTGCAATCCCCAGGTAATCCAGTTTTGTTCAGGTTTCAAATTATTCCTTCTGCAATTGAACTGAAGTGCTGGTACTAGAAGTATCTACGCTCTACTTTCCATCCAGCTTCCTACTCACACCTAGAAAAAGGGACCAAGTTGTCCTGAAATCCGCAAAGGTGAGACTTGCAGGGAAGAGAGAGAGAGTGGGCCAGGGACACCATCTTTTTTCCCCACTCATCAAAACATATACCACCATATGCTTGAAAGTACCACTGGGATAAAAGACAGCTCTTCATCAATAAATCAAAGCTCAAAAATAATTGAAATTCATTTCCAACATAAAGACCAAAGGAGTAATTTGCTAACATGACACAGATGAGAAATGATAGCATCAAATTGGGAGAAATGAGAACAGAGAGGGAAAAAGAAAAAAAAATTCTGACATTAACAAAGTCACTTTCATATCACTTGAGTGGGAATCCTAAGCCATGGTGGCTGAAGTGAGAAAGGGTGACATTATTATCTTCTGTCAAGTAGCAAGAGACTCAAGGAAACTTACTTTCAAGTAATTGCAGTCGACACTCAGCCAGCAATGATCATGTGCAACGCACTGTGCTCACCACCTGGGAAAAGGTCCAAGACAAAGGATGCGCAGGGCCAGTGCTGAGAGCTGCTCTGTCTTCCCACAAGCCCTTCGTGTTCATAACTTTGTTCCTATTGGCTTAATTAAACATTAAGTTAAGTCATTGAATCCACTGGCCTTTAGAGCAGACCTGGTTCCTAAATCTTTTCAAATGCTTCATTCATTTAGCTTCATGGATTTGAACCACACTAGAATAGGTTATTTGGTTCAGTTTTATGTTCTATTGGATTAAAAAAAATTAATGTTTGAAAGTATAATTTTATGGTAGTCCTTTTGGGAAGAATCCACTATTATCTAAGATTATTGGCAAAGTCAAATACATTTTCTGTCATTGCAGGTTTCTAGAAGGTTTAAAAGTAATTTTGGAGAAGGGGTGATGAGTAAATATTTAGGCAGAGGTCATTTATTTCAATACAGCTTTTAAAAACCTTAGGAGCTCTGGTAGCATAGTGCCAAAGGCACTTGACTGCTAACCAGAAGGCTGGTGGTTCAAACCCACCAGCCACTCCTCAGAAGGAAGATGGGGCAATCTACTTCCGTAGTGATACTGCCTCAGAAACCCAAGGAGGGGTCACTATGAGTCAGGTCCAACTTGACGGCATATAACAACAACAACATTCAAAAGCCTTATCTGGAAATGCTGCTAGTAATTTTCTATGATTTTTATTTTGTTTTGCTGAGAGCATAGCCCCCTATTTTAACAAGCTCTTCTTAAAAACAAAAAGGAAAAGAGATAGGCACAGAAATAAGTGGAACATGAGAGGCCATGGTTAAGCATTGGCAAGGGATTATGGGAGTGCTGCGCGAAGATCAAAGGAAGACTTCACAGAAGAGGTGGCAACTGAGTGGATGAGTGGAGCGTTGCAGGATATGAGTAAGTAGGGCCAGGGGAGAGATGGCTTGGGAAGCTGAGCAGATCGGATGGAAGAGCTTCAGCAAGGAAGCAGAGATTGGAAAATTTGTTTGTACAACAGAACCAATCTTGACTGTAAGTCGAATGAAGTGTTGGAAGTGGTCAGAGGTAGGGGGTTGTTTTTGATGGAGGCTGAGAAGGTACTCTGGGACTAGAACTTGAAGGGTTGTTAATGCCATGAATTGATCTGTAGCAATGAGAACCATATTGTCAAGGTTCAAACCCCATCTCTGCTATTTACCAGCTGTGTAAACTTAAGCAAGTTACTTAAACTCTCTCTGCCTCAAGTTCTTCATCTGAAAATAGGGACTAATGATAATAGCACCTACCTCATAAGGTTATGAGACCAAGTAAGTTTACATATGTTAAGCATTAGAACATAAAAAACAGTTCCTGAGAGGGATTGGACTGTATCTGTGAGGACTGTCCTCCAGACAGCTTTCAATGAAAGGTTTTTTTGGAAGAAGACTGCCAGCCCTTTCTTCCAGGTGCCTGGTGGACTCAAAGCTGCAATCTCTCAGTTGGCACCTGAGCACATTCATCATTTGCACCACCCAGGGACGCTGCCTGGAACATAATTAGCATGCAGTCAATACTCCTCATTAGTATTGTGGTTGTCATCATTATTTGTTTAGGGAGATGACTGAGGCTTCTCTGTGAATGCAAAGCAGGGAAAGATCTGTGAAATGTTACAGAAGTAGAATAGAAAGGACTTAATTACAAAAATGCAACGTGGAATGATGGCATGGGAGGAGTCTGAGCATCTGGCTAAGTTTACACTCCAGGAGAATTAAGATGGTGATTGTACTGGTGGTGAAAACCAAAGCTAAGCTGAGGAAACAATGTAAACCCCTAAATCCCAACAGTCAAACAAGGATGATTTCTTTTTCATCTGTGATACATACTCAACCTGATTATTGAGGAATTTTGCTCCACATAGTCTCTCAGGGACCCAGGCTGATGGAAACCCCACCATCTGGGAGCTCTCTGGAACTGTAGCCTTCTTTGTCACTGTGGCAGGGCATAACATCATTGAAGGGTCTCAGGCTCTAAGCCTGTCACTTCTGGACACAGTCCACAGGACAGAACTAGCACCTGGTCCATCTAAATGCAGGTGTATAGGGCCATTCGGGGACACACAAATAGTCAAATGTCTCTGTCATGAAATGAATGGCATTGGACAGGGAAACAGTCAATTTGGTTCTGGATGTGTCGAGTTTGACTTAACTGAAGGAATCCTCCAACATCTGTCTTAAGAATAAATCATACTTGTTAGACCTTGCAATAGTTTATTCTAGGTCAGAAAGACTCCATTCAACCTACAGAACAATAATCAGAGATGTAATTTCTGTTCTGTGTTTGAAAGAACCAACAAGTTTCATTTCCTAAACATGAAACAAAAGGAAAAGAATTCCTCCTACAGGAAGAAAGAAAAGTCTGACCTCTGGAGTATGCAAATATTAGCAAAGAATGAAACTCATTCATAGCCCTGAAATAAGTAATGGATTTAACCTGGCATTCATTACAGCAATGGGGTTACAGTGTTGGTCCTAATTAAAGTGAAAGGAACCACAGTGTCATACAGCAATACTGACAGGAGGCACCATGCCCAGGATGGTTTCTGTTCAGCTTTCATTAGCCCATGGTTACAATTGCTCTTGTTTGCCATGGCTCCGTCTACGTGCTGCCAACAGTTGGAAGAATAGTTTAAAATTCAGTCATGCAAAGTGAGCAAAAAACAGTCTGGCACCTGCGTTTTTCTGTCTTCATCCACATGTTCAGCATCACAGGAAAACAGCCAGAGACTGAAATCGTAAGAAAAAGGGGCCTTATGAACAGTCAGTGGTATTCTAGTCAGGAAACCCCTGCTCATCATTTCATGGAAAACAGACAAACAAATCAGTTTGAGAGAGATTATGAGCTACAAGAACCCACTTTCAGGTTACAGGTGGGTAAACCATGGCCAGGAGGATGGTTCATAAGGCCCCTTACAGGTATTGTCTGGGGATGAAGTTGTTGTTGTTGTTGTTAGTCGTCTAGTTGGCTCTGACTCATGGTGACCTTGTGTGTAACAGAACAAAATGCTGCACCATCTTTATGATTGTTGGCATGCTGGAACTCACTGTTGCAGCTGTGTGTCAATCCATCTCATTGAGGGGTTCCCTCATTGTTGCTGATCCTCTACTTTACTACCATGCAGTCCTTTTCTAGCAATTGGTCTTTTCTGATGATATGTCCAAAGTAAGAAGTCAGTGTCTCACCATCCTCACTTTTAAGCACCATTCTGATCATATTTCCTCTAAGATTGATCGGTCATTCTTTTGGAAGTCCACAGTATATTCAATATTCACCACCAACACCACAGTTTGAATGCATCAGTTCTTCTGTCTTCCTTCTTCATTATCCAACTTTTGCATACATATGAGGGGACTGAAAGACCATGGCTTGGGTCAGACACATCTTAGTTATCAAAGTGACAAATGTACCTTAGTCATCAAAAGCAAATTCTTCTTCGCCTTTTAAGACTTTGAAGAGGTCTTTTGCAGCAGCTTTGCCCAATGCGGTAGGTCATCTGATTTCTTGATTGCTGCTTCCGCAGGCATTGGTTGTTGAGGAATGAAGAGAGCCTCTGTAGCACTGTTTCTGACTATTGCAGCAAGCTAGTGTGGGAATCCAGGAAACTGTGGAGTCCTGCGGGTTCTGCTCTGTTAGGCTGCCACTGCCACTTTCCCCTTTAAATCCATGGCTGTCAGACTTCTTTGATCCTGACCAACAGAAAGAAATATATTTTCATCTTGTGTTTAAAAAAAAATTCATAATTCTAACTATGAACACATTTCATAGTTATTTTTATGATCTTGCTACAAAGGAAAAGGGCTCTTAGAAGGCAAATTCAAAGGTTTATTTGTCGTGGGGACATTTTACAGAAAAAGAAGCTGATTATTGTTTTGGATGGTTATTGATTTGGAGTTTCCAAGTGGTACAAGTGATTAAGCGCTTGACTACCAACCAAAAGGTTAGCAGTTCAAACCCACCCAAAGGCTCCTTGGACAAAAACCCTGGTTATCTTTTTCCCAAAGGCCACAGCCATGAAAATACTATGGACCTAATTAAAACAAAACGCAGTGCTCTACAGCATGTGGGGTCACCATGAGTTGGAATACACTCAAGAGCAACTGGTTTGCTTTTATTGTTAGATTAACTATCGAAAGAAAATAGGGCTAAAGGTCATTAGATTCATGACTGAGTGGGTAGGTAACCAGTTTCCTTGAGCAAGTAATAATCCCATTGAAGTAACATAAGCATTTATTTAGCAATATAACAACGCTAATTACACTACAGAGACAAGGTTTCAAACAAGTTCCCTGCATCATTTCAACCCAGAAAAACATATGCATGAGTTACTGGAACCGAAGTCACAAGAAACAACAACTTGCCCTTCCCAAGTCCAAAGACTTTGATGTTCTCTCTTATATTCTATTTCTCAAACTTTTTAAAAAAAACTTTACAACGCACTAATGGTTCCCAACCTACAGTATGAAAAACACTCCTGTGTGTGCCGAAGGTAAAATATTGTGTTTTCCTTACAAAATCATGCCTTTCAAAATTATCACTATCCTTTAAGTTTGGAGGCTGTAATTTAAACATTTGATGTTTCATTTTAATTATCAGATTCAAAATATTTTCTAGGGAACACATCTGACATTTTATAATAGAACTCAATATTAGAAGAGAAGAACCATCATAGTAGCTTTATTTATAATGGCCATAAAACGAAACATAGCAGAATGTCCATAGTAGAATGGATGGTGTAGAAAGAAGACTACTCACCATTTCAAAATAGAACAAACTACTGGAACACACAGCCAGGATGACTCTTGATAACCATTATAAGAACAAGAGAAGCCAGACACCAATGAGAACATATTGTATGATTCTGTATATAAGGAAAAAAAAAAAAAGGAAAAGGCAAAAGCTAATGAATGGTGATAGAAGTCAGGTAGTGGTCACCTCTGCAAGTGAGGGGTGTTGGCTGGAAAATGGCATGATGGAACCTTCTAGACACTGGAAAGTTGATTTTAAGCTGGATGGAAGTTATGTGAATATATACATACATTAATGGTAGCATAGTGGCTAAGGCACTTGACTGCTAACCAGAAGGCTGGCGGTTCAAACCCACCAGCCACTCCCCGGAAGGAAGTGGGGCAATCTACTTCCATAGTGATACTGCCTTGGAAACCCAAGAAGGGGTCACTATGAGTTGGGTCTGACTCAACGGCATATATACACACACACACACACACACACATATATACACATACACAGGGAGCTCTGGTAGCATAGTGGCTAAGACACTTGACTGCTAACCAGACAGCTGGCGGTTCAAACCCACCAGCCACTCCTCGGAAGGAAGGTTGGGCAATCCTACTTCCGTAGTGATACTGCCTCGAAAACCCAAGGAGGGGTCGCTATGAGTCGGGGCCGATTCTATGGCACATAACAACAATAACAACAACAACAACACACACACACACACACACACACAGATATATATATATATATATATATATATATATATATATATATAATTCAGATTTATGTTCTCTCTCTCTCAAGAAGAAGGAAGAGGAGGAGGAGAGGGAGGAGAAGGAAGGAGAAGAAGTGAGGAGGAGAAAGAGAAGAAGAAACAAAAAGAACATGCTCTCCTGGTGGAACCACTGAGACTATGGCCCCTAGCTGCCCTTCAGATCTGGAATTGAACCCACACCTGTGGTTTCCAGTCAAACAAAAGACAGGCATATGAGTTGGACATTTACCTCAAGTAGATATACTCCTTGGAGAGAACAATCATGGGAGAAAGAAGGGCTGCTGATGCACAGGGAGACAGCTCAGGGGGCAGGAGTGCATGGAGGGACGGACACAGGGAAGAGGTAACTATGGGGAGGAAGTGGGAGGAGAGCTGTTGCGTTGTAGTAAACTGTGGTCAATGTCATGAGGCAAAGTATATGTGAACCGCTGTATGGAAACTAAATTTGCTCTGTAAACCTTCACCCAAATCACAAAAAAAAAAAAAAAAGAACATGCTCTATAGAAATCCTTCTAAAGGCAACTATTTATGAATGAATTTATAATCAATTCTTAAGTTTCCTTAATAGCATCTTAAATTTTATAGGGCAACGCACCTTTACAAAATACCTTTGTGTATGTTGCCTTCATATAAATCTCTGTTGATTGTTACTAGATTTCTTTTCATTCTCACAGTAACTGAGTGATGTAAAAGGTCAGACACTATTATTCTGAGATTATAAATAAGCAATTGAGGTTCAATGATATTTAGAGCTGTGTACAAAGTTACTCAACTGAATCATGAGGAAGACTGGACTGGAACTCGACTCTGAATTCAAATCAAATCACCCTTCCACAACAAAAAAACATCACCCTTTTACCCTAGGACGATTTCCAGGAAGAACCTCAGTTATTTCCTTAAACTCCTCCTGGTATCTTACTTAGAGGCCATTAGTCTGGTAAGAATAATTAGGTTACCTAATTAATTAAACACATATTAATTAATTAAGCTACCTAATTAATTAAACACATATTACGTGCAAGCAGTGTGCTTCCCATTGTCACAGTTGGTTTATTCCTCCCCACAAGCTTATTGATAGATACATTTATTCCCACTTCACATTTGAAGTAACTGAAACTGAGGGAGATCAGGTAATAACTTGCCCAAGGTCATCTAGTAAGTAAATGGAAGGTCAAATTTGAGACAATTTGAGAATCAAAAGGAATAATAAAGATAATGGATTGTAACAGTGAATTCCACCACTTTTCTGTAAGTGTGTCCTAATGTGGTAGCTCGTGTGTTGCCATGAAGCTGGAAGCATGTCATCAGAATTTCAAATACCAGCAAGGTCACCCACAGTGGGCAGGACCAGTGGAGCTTCCAGGCTAAGAGAGACTAGGAGGAAAGACCTGGAGATTACTTCTTCAGGAAAAATAAATAAATAAATGGTCAATGAAAGTCTTGTGAATAGCAGCAGAACACTGTCTGACATAGTGACTGGAAGACACTCAAAACATGACTGAGGAAGAACTGCGTCCTCAAGTAGATAACCTTAAGAACATGGATGGAGTAAAGCTTTGGGGGTCTTCATTTGCTGATGGGCCACAACTCAGAATGAGAAGAATGAGCATGCATATGAGGAGACTGGAAATACCAAGGCTTGGGTGAGACACACCTTAGTCCTCATAGTGACATCTTTGCTCCTTAACACTTTCAAGAAGTCGTGTGCAGCCGATTTACCCAACACAATAAGTTGTTTGATTTCTTGACTATTACTTCTGTGGGGATTGATTGGGGACCCAAGTAAAATGAAATCCTTGACAACTTCAATGTTTTATCCATTTGTTATAATGTTGTTTATTGTCCAGTTGAGAGGATTTGTTGTCTTAATGTTGATAATATTTATTAAGATACCCAGTCATAGAATTATCCCCACTTGCTGACAGCATCCAATCCAGAGCAAAGCTACCCATTCTTGAACCTTCCCCAGAAGCACCAAACACAAGCCTAACCCCTATAACGGTTCCTCTCTAACATCCTCTTACTAAGATGGACCAACATTCTCATGGTGTGTTTTTTCACTCTGCGATGAGTAACAAACCCAATTTTTTCAACTATAGGTGTGTTGTTTCAGGTGATCTTGGCTAAAAGAGCAGTCGCTGGCTACCTGCCTGCTAGTTCTTATATCACTGAGATGCATAGTAAACTTAGAAAACAAGATGAAACACGTTGCAGTATAAATCAACTAATCCTTCTGTAAATAATGAGATTTCTTTGTAATGACAATACAATGTCCAAAGTCGTCAGTGAAAAGGCAAGTACATTTACCTAGAAACACCTATGAACACCCATTTAAGCAGAGCAGACTTCTAATTCTGTATCATTTAATGTTTAACATAAGATGAGGGCCAAGAGGCCAGCCTGTGGGAGCTGATGAAGAATGTCTTCTGGAGGTCACACGCCGAAAAGGGGCAAGCAAAAAGCCCAACCCAAGCTCCCATAGTGGCTCTGAGGGAACAAATGAAAAAGGAAAACGTTGTACCTTCTCCACTCTCACAGGCACGAACATGACAGTGAACCAGACAAGGGGGCTACTCCTTGGAGGCATACATTCTCACCAGGGGAAAAAGATAATAAAGAAGCAAACTAATAAACAGGGTGATTTCAGATAGCGGGAAAGGGTAATGAGACTACAGGGTAGTGAGGGCGAGGCTGCTTTGCATGAAGTGGGCTCAGAAAAGCCCAGTACTGGAGAGCTGAAGCTTTATCAGTGAAGGGGAGGAGCTATAATGCTTCCCTAGGATGCATATGTATTGGCCAGATGCCACTAGACTTCTGGAAATATCTATGTGGAATTCAAGATAACACAGCAATACTTTTTAAAGCCATCGCTTCTCACGAGGCTAGCAGTTGGTGCTAACTGCCTGCCAACTGGGTACTCAGCTGGTGCTGTCAATCAGGGACCTCGGCTCTGCCATGTTTGTGGCCACATTTATAAATATATGCTTATGAGGTATTGCCTAGTCTCTTCAAAATGAGTGAGAGATGTGACATGCTGAACTGCCGTTAACCAAAATCAAACCATTTGCTGTCAAACCAAAAAAGCAAAGTCACTGCCATCAAGTCGGATCTGACTCGTAGAGACCCCTCCCTGGGTTTCTGAGGCGGTGTCTCTACGGAAGCAGATTGCTCAATCTTCCTTCTGTGGAGCAGCTGGTGGGTTTGAACCACCAGCCTTCTAGTTAGCAGTCAAATGCCTTAGGCAGTACTCACCAGAGCTCCCAATTAAGAGTACACAGATACTTAATTTCTAGATGAAAATATACTGTAACTACAGGTTTGCTCGCCTTAAAAATAACACCACCACCACCACCACCACCACCACCTGGAACCTGGATGATTTGGTCTTGATTATCTGGGATTGTATTTTCCCACAAATTTGCCCAAAACATCACTCAGTTCTGTAGAATACCACAGTGTGGAAGATCAGTGTGATCAGCAAGGCAAAGATGCCGTCTCAAGAACACAGCGACTGTATGTGTATCCTTAGGGTTCACGGGCTGCCAGGCAGCTTCGTGAAGCTTAGTGTGCAAACTCTCCATAAAAAGGGGTTGTTGACTTCCAAATAATATGGTAGCAATGCCTGAGTGGGGCTGGCAGGACGCAAAGCAATCACAAGTGTCCCAAGACAGGGTCAGAAGATTTCACCCCTCATCATCACACGGAGCTGCTGAGCAATGCCTTCGAAGTTCTATTTATTTAATTCTTTAGGTTTGGCTCTTGCTAGAACACCAGCCTCATGGGGCAAGTTCTTGTTTGCTATTCATTTTATTGCTTTTTTTCCATTTTTTGTAATTTTTTTGGATTGTGATGAAAATGCACACAACAAAACCTTCACTGAGCCAACAATTCCCACACATCCAGTCCAGTCTCATTGAGAACATCCTTCACATTGTGCAGCCTCTGCCAATGTCCTTTGTCGAATCCCTCTATCACCATGAGCACAAACTCACTGGCCCCTAAGCAAAAACTCCCCTGCCCTCTAACGCTCACCCCTGATAACCACTCGTAAGCTTTGGTTTCTATGTATTTGGTTATTTCACATCAGTGAGGCTACACCACACTTGTCCTTTTGTGACTGACTGAATTCTCTCAGCATGATGTTTCCTAGGCTTCCCCGTCATGGCATGTCTCAGGAATTCATTTCTCTGTGTGGCTGAGTAATATTCCACGGTCTGTGTTCTGGTTACTTAGTGCCGCTCTGACAAGAATATACCACAAATGGGATGGCTTAAACAAACAGGAGTTTATTCTTACTATTTGGAGGCTTTAAGTCCAAGTTCAAAGTGCCAGGCTCTAGGGGCTGGGTGAAAGCC
>NW_006921688.1:5131944-5140563 GCF_000298275.1 Orycteropus afer afer | reverse complement strand
CCTGGAGGAAGTGCAGCCAGAATGCTCCTTAGAAGCAAGAATGGCCAGACTTCGTCTCACCTATTTTGGTCATGTTGTAAGAAGGGACCATTTCCTGGAGAAGGATGTCATGCTTCGTAGGGTGGAGGGTCGATGAAAGAGGGGGATGCCTTCAACAAGATGGATTGATACGGTGGCTGCGATGATGGGCTCAAGTATAGCAGGGATTGTGGGCCTGGCGTGGGATCGGGCAGTGTTTCTTTCTGCTGTGCATGGGGTCGTTATGAGTCGGAAACGACTCGACGGCACTTAACAACAACAACAACAACATATAAAAGCACAGTCTTTGAATAGACTAGAACAGACAAAAATACACCAAAGGATAAGAAAACCAGAACCCAAGAGAAGATGTCCTTTTACTAGGAGTGGGTCGGGATGCCCAGAATTTTAATAATAGTTCACAAGTACATTAAAGATCAAGGTCACATTCTTATCAACTGTGGTGGGGCTGTTCTGCTCAATATCAGAATGCTTTCTGAGGCCCAAATAACTCTCCAAACTTTTACCTCAGCCTGTGCTCTTTCCTTACATAGCAGCTATCTCTCCCACTGTCCCTTAGGGATGCTCTCTCCCCAGGCTGCCTAGAACCAGCCCACCCACCCCTCTGCTTCCTCCTCAGCCCTTCTGCTGCCCAATGAGCAAGAGCCTTTTCTTTCTGAGTGTTATCACGGTGGAAAAACGGGCACCAGCTCACCAAACCCAGGGCAGTTACAGAGATTCCAGAATCCTTATGCTCGTGGTTTTTGATATTAAGGACTTCACCCGCCACTGACACTGTCTTGAGCTCATCCCTTTCCATTCTCTACCCTTTCAGGGAAGCCTGTGAGTCCCTTCTTCCAGGGCAGTCCTGCTTCTTAAACAATCAGGCAGAGCAAGTGTGGTCCCCTCTCCCAACTGGGCAAGTCTTTGTCCATTTCTACTTAAGGAACAAATCATGAGAAATAAATTAAAAGTTGCCAGGTGGGGGCCTTCAATGAACTATTAGAAATGATTGCCTAGCAATTACATGCAACTGCAGAGAACAGTAGAATCTCCTCTAAAAAGTGTTTTAAACTGGTAAAAAATTTCATCTGTCTGAAACAACTAGGCTTGTCTGCCTAAAATCAGGGAAACAACTGAACCCATGTCTCAAAGCCCTCCCACTCTGCAACAGCCACCTTCTATGTTGCCGGTTTTCTTTCATTTGTTTGACTAGTCACTCCTTCTAGCCCAAGAAAGTGTCTTCTCTGGCACTCACTTGTCAAAACACGCGTCAAAGTGGCTGGGAAGAGCCCAACAGAAACACCTTTAGGAAACCAAGCCTCACAAAGCGCTTGATTCACTCTGGCAGAGGGGCCAGTGGAAGGGTTGTCGGTTACCTAGGAAGCTGCTTCTGCCTGGACAGCATCCCAGTGAAATAAGGGAAGTGGGGTAACGCCACACCCCTGAGAGTGAATCTGCCTAGTCACTCAAATGTGGATTAAAGTCTCAACCTCCAGCCAGGCTGAAAGATAAAAGGAGGCCTGAACTGAGAAGATCAAAGTCGTCCCCTCCCTTGTGAGCATGTATTTGGATGTAGTTTTAAAGAAATTATTAGTTGCTTCCATGCAAGAATAGTACATTTTAAAAGGAGACAGGACTTCTGTAGCCTAATGTTGCTGTTAGTTGCCCTTGAGTCAGCTCCAACTCACGGTGAACCCACGTACAACAGAATGAGTCATTGGCACCATCCTCACGATTGCCAGCATGCTTGAGTCTATCGTTGTCTTCCAACCTAGGAGCTCATCTTCCTACCACTATATTGGACAATATTCTGTTGTGACCCATAGGCTGTTCCGTGGCTAATAGTGGAAGTTGATAGCCAGGCCTTTCTTCCTCACTTGTCAAAACATGTGTCAAAGTGGCTGGGAAGAGTCTTAGTCTGGAAGCTTGTTGAATCCTGTCCACCACAGGTGACCCTGCTTGTATTTGAAATACTCATAACATAGTTTCCAGCATCACGGCAACATGAAAGACACCACAGTATGACAAATGGGCAGATATGTGGTTGTACAGCATGATGGTTAAGACCCCAAAGAGTGGACTTTGGGGTCCTACAGCCTTGGTTTGAATTCTGGTGACAGCACTCCTAAGTCCTCTGTCCCAGTTACTTAATCTCTAAATTCAATTATCCCAGTTTATAAGTAAGAACCAAACAGTCCTTGCAGCACAGCTTTGTGATGGGACTTAAATGAGAGCAACCTAGTGAAGTGCCCAGCACCGGTCCTGCACCTAGTCAGGGGGAAAGACATGTTGGTTGTTGGCATTGTGAGGATTAGATGATGCTCCCAGCAAGTTCCCATCTGCTGGGGGGCGAAAAAAAAAAAAACAAAAAACACCACTGCCATGGAGTTAATTCCTACTCATAGCAACACCCACTGGGTTTCCGAGGCATTAAATCTTTACGGAAGTAGATTGCCCAGTCTTCCTTTCGCGGAGTGGCTGGTAGGTTTAAACCGCCAGCCTTCTGATTAGTGGTCAAATGCCTTAGTGAGAGGAGGAGGAGTTGTCTTTGAACTAAATGGAGAAGCTGTCATTGTTGTTACCTCTGTTGAGTTGGCCCCTGACTCATGGCCACCCAGTAGCTGCCCTGACCTGTGCCATCGCCATGAACAGTGGAGAAGCACACTATTGCAACCCATAGGGTTCTCAGTGTGGTTTTCAGAAGCAGAATGCCAGGTCTTCCTTCTTAGTCTCTCCTAGCCTGCACGCTCTGCTGAAACCTATTCAGGATCATAGCAACACACAAGGCTCCTCTGCCAGAGGGGCAGTGGGTGCACGAGACACATTGCTTGGGAAATGAACCTGGGCCTCTGGCATGAGAGGTGAGAATTCTGTTATTCATCCTCCAAAAAGAACCCAAACCCACTGCCATTGAGTCTATTCCAATTCATAGTGACCCTATAGGACAGAGTCAAACTGCCCCACGGGGGGCAAGACTATAAATACTTTGTCTTTAACTTCTTATTGTGATTTGGGTGAAAGTTAAGGCTGTAAATTTTTGTGGGTGTGGACTGCCACATCTTTCTCCCACAGAGCAGCTGATGGGTTCACAATGCTAACCTTGAAGTTAGCGCTGAGTACTTAACGACTGCACCTCCAGGGCTCCTCACTGAACCACCAACACCCCCTAAATTACTCACTAGGACGGGAGAGAACAAATCAGACCAGCCAAAGCTTCTACTATGCAAGTTCCTGTATCTCAGTCTGTGCACTCCTGAATTGGACTTTGCACAATCGGTAACATTGCATGTGATCGGAGCAAGCTCTGGCCAAGAGAGCCAGACTTTAAATGGTTCTCAGCCTCTTCCTCTCCAGGTACTAATCCTCAGCCTCTGTGTTAAACCAGCCTTAAACAGTTGCTATCAGTAACCCAGTTTGACCCCACTGAGACTCTATCAAGAGTGGTCTCCTTATCAGTGTAAATTCAGTCTTACAAAAATAAGCAAAGCTCCCTAGCCCACTAGCACACAGGGCAGGCAGGACTTGGGCACCCCTCCTGACTGAAGGCAAGCCTGACTGCTGAATGGCCTCTTAGGGGCTTTGTGAGAAATGTACAACTTTCCATCTTCTTTTCAACAGTCTAACTATGAAGCGTGTGGGCAGCCTGAAAAGGAGAACCAGAAACTGGTTGACTTCCAAAGAAAATTACCATAAATTGGAAACCTGAATATAGCTATTCATTCTCTGGCCTCAGGATATGAATGGATCTTTAATTAGGGCCAGGAAAATAATAATAATAATAATGGTGCTGTCTCAGACGGAATGGCAAAAAGGACTCGTTCTGCTCAGGTGGAAGGAGTTCCTGGAAGGACAGGGGCCGTGGCCATGATGTGGGTCCCGGTGCCCAGCAGAGGAGATGCACAAGTGGGAAATGAAGGAATGCATGGACAAATACAAGACTAGGGTCAAAAGATCTGAGGGAGGGGAGGAGACTGGGTTAGGGTTGGACATGGTGAATGGGGAATGAAACTAAATGTACATGTTATGTTGAATGTAAAACAAACTCTTAAAATAAAAAACAAAATAATAAAAAGAGCTGAGTCTGAGCCCTTCCTCCACCATTTTCAGACAGTGTGGGCCTGGGAAAATCCTTTCTAAATTCCTGTTCCACCTCCATAAGACATGGATTTCAAACAACATACTACATGTCTCAGGCTCACTGTGAGAATTACGTAAGTTAATTCCAGCGGGAATTCTTTTTGAGCCCAATACTTTGTATAGAAAGGGAGAAAAGAAAGTAACGTTTCTTTGTTCTTGTCGTTGTCAACTGACCTTGAGTCATTGGGTCGGTAGACCTGTGCTCCACACAGTTTTCAACGACTGGTATTTCAGAAGTGGATTGCCAGGGCTTTCTTCTGAGACATCTCAGGTAGACTCGAACCTCCAGACTTTCAGTTAGCAGCCACGCACGTTAACCATCTGCACTACCCAGGGGCCTATCAATTACAAAGGCACACTGGTAGCATAGTGGTTAAGTGTTTGGTCGCTAATTGTAAGGTCAGTTGTTCGAACCCACCAGCCACTCTGCAGAAAATAGATGAGACAGTCTGCTTCCATAAAGATTTACACCTTTGGAAACCCTATGGGGCAGTTCTACTCGGCCCAACTATGAGTTGGAATCATCTCGATGGCTGTGTTTACCTTTGGCTTTTGGCATCAATTACAATGTGTTGAGTGGCATGTGTTTAAGTGGGTTCTGATTGCTTCCTTCTAAGCCTTCATCACGAGTCCCTCCTAGGTGGGTGGACTGCTCTGCTCCCAAGCTGCCTGTGGTTCCTGACACCCAGGAGGACCTGGCTACCCTGGCAGAGTTCCATCTGGAGCTCAGGGCCTTGGGCCGTGGCTAGGAAAACCACAAAGCTGCCTATCAGGGAACCAGGGATGAAGTGGCTAACCGCTGAGGGGACTTGTAGCGTGTTTGTGTGGTGACAGTCCTTGGTTCACAGCAGCCTCTTTTCCATTGCCATTTCTTGAGTGTCACAGCAAGTACAATGAACAGAACTGAGTAATTATTGATGAACGATTCCATAATGAGCCTGAAAACAGGCAACCAGACAGCGTTCTATGTTCAAAGAGGTCTTTTATGAAGATCTGCTTACTTCTCCTCATCTCTCCCTCACCTACACCCACATCCCACCTCCAGAGAGCGGTGAGGGATGTGCCAACAAGCAAGATTCCTAGACTTACTCAAACACGGACAAATACCCACCTGCCAGCACTGCTGGGTGACCTGAAGTAGGCAATGTGCTTAAGAAGCCCTGGGGGCACAGTGGCTTAGCTCTTGGCTGTTAACTGAAAGGTGGTGTTGAAACCCCCAGCCACTCCACAGGACAAAGGCGTGGCAGTGTGTGTTGTCATTGGTAATAGTTTTAGTTTACATGTGCTGTTTCACATCCTTTTGAACTGAGGTTTAAAGATGATAACATGTTGAGGACACGAGGCCCATTAAACAATGTGTGTAAGACTGAAATTAAAATGTCTGACTCCCAAATCTGGGTTCCTCACCAGCACACCACTTCTGTAGCCCACCTCTTGCCTCGTGCACTTAGAGCCACTCAAGAAATGTCAATCCCGCTGCCCCCTTTCAGAAATGCCACCAACGTAAAGATCCACCATTTCTGTTAGGAAAACTTGCCAAGCAATTTTTGAAAACATAGATGCAATTATTTGATCACTGATCTACTTGTGAATCAATTTCCCATAAAGGCTTATACTGCATAGGATTTGGCAGTAATTCAGCTTCTGGTCACGTTTTGTGGTATAGAGAAATGAGTATTGGATTTACAGTATCTGAGAGACCCCATTTTGAATCCTGATTCTGTCTCTCACTGGCTGCATCAGTTGGGTTTTTAGTTGCAAACAACAGAAGCCATCTTCAGCAGAAAAGAGAGTTTATTGAAGGCAGGCCACCGGGGCTGCTGGCATGGCTTGAGACACAGGCTTGCAAACCCGGGATCTAGGCCAGGCAAGGCCCAGCCAGGATCACCCACAGGGACGTTCCACTCAGAACATCACACTTGCCCGCTGGGCACTCACATCCATGTTGCTGCTGTGAGTGACCTCAACCCTCCCCACACCCTGTGCCACTCCTTCCAAGTCACTGTCCCAGGGGGAAGCACAAGCCTGCTGCCTCACTGCCAGGGGACTGGAAGAAAGAACACCTGCTCATGTAGGCTCAATTCCCCCCACTGAGGGGCGCCACACTTCACTATTGTAGGTGTTCTGTACATGGTAGCTCTCTTCTCCCCCCTCCGCTTCCTGCCCCCACCACTGATGAGGGTAGCTCCCTAAGCCTCCCAGACTTCTGCAAACAGCCCTTCCACTGACCAGCCAGCAAGAAACATGAGCTGGCTGGCACAGAGTCACCCCATCCTGACACTTCCCCACCTCTTTCCTGGAGTGGTAGCTTGCCTTCCTTGTTGTTGTTGTTATGTGCCATCAAGTTGGACCCGACTCATAGCGACCCCTCCTTGGGTTTCCGAGGCAGTATCACTACCGAAGTAGATTGTCTCATCTTCCTTCCCAGGAGTGGCTGGTGGGTTTGAACCACCAGCCTTCTGGTTAGCAGTCAAGTGCCTTAGGCACTATGCCACCAGAGCCCCTAAGGATGGGACGGCAAAGCCATGACAGCTTCCACCCCACCCTTCTCCATCAACCCAAAGGCAGATCCAGTACAGGTTTCCCAACCGCATGCCCCAGCCTGCCTCGCCGGCCTCACCCTTGCCTAGAAACAGTTTTCTGCAGAATCTTCCTTCCTTAAAGCTACCGTCACTCTCTCAGCTGAGCTCTCAAAAGCTTTAAATGTTGTATCCTGTGCGTGTTCCTTTTCGTTTTACTCTGTAGCTACAATACGGGGTCTCACAGTGAAATAATATAGCGAGCACCATATGAGAACTCACATTTCACATTTAATCCCAGGTGACCACTCATACATTCTCATCGGTTCACAGTTAAACAGAGCATCTTGTAAAGTAAGTGTATGCCCTCCCCCTCTCTCATCCCAGCCTGGTGTGACTGCCCACGTTTATAGCACAAAAAAAAAAAAAAAAAAGACATCGAAGAAAACTTTTTCAAACTCTCAGCACCATGGTTTATTCCTTTCCGAAGCTACAAAGGACTTTGATAAAATTGAATGGCAGCTCAAATTTGAAACACAGACAAGGGAAAAAGACAGTTATTCCTAAATATGTACTGCAGCACAGTAAAATATAACCTTTTCCCTTTTTTTCAGATAGTGCAGGTCACTGTTTCTCTTAGACGTTCTAACTTTTGAATTAAAAAATAATTCAAATACCCGTAAACATTCTTACTTCCAAGAGACAGTGCTCACATTTGTATTTTCAAAAGTAAAAGGTTTCTAACCATGCCTGACACCATGCTGGAAATGAACTCACGTGACAGCTGGATGTCAGAGAAAAGATGCAGACAGAGGTAACAAAGGATCCACAATTGTTAGTGAACAACTGAAGGAACGCAAGTGGTTGTCTTAAAACACAATTTACAATAGTATTAATTTTAAAAAAAACAGACTTTAAAGAGAAACAATGTACTTTATTTCTAATGATGACTATATAGCTGTAGGGAAAAAAAAATCACTCCTAGAACAATAATTGTATAAATCATCTTTTCTACTGTAAAACTTTGCTTCATGGATAGAGTCACTGGCCTTCAGAGTCGGAGGAAGCCTTGCTCTACCTCCGGACTCCATAGCTAGATGAACAGGCCACATGACTTGTCCAGGTGGACCTGGACAGTAGCAATAGTGGCCCAGGAAGAAACAGAATCCCCACACACACCTCTTCGGACATTGGTCCCCTTCCACTACCCCACCTATCTGTAAACCAAAAAACCAAACACCCTGCCGTCAACTCACAGTGACCCCTCCTTGGGTTTCCAAGGCGGTATCACTACGGAAATAGATTGCCCCATCTTCCTTCTGAGGAGTGGCTGGTGGGTTTGAACCGCCAGCCTTCTGGTTAGCAGTCAAATGCCTTAGGCACTATGTCACTAGAGCTCCCTATCTGTAGCGAGAGTTAATTTATTATCTCCCAGCTTGCTACATGAAAGGTAAAGCACTTTCATGAGATAATAAAGGCACCATACTATGACAAATGAAACTGCCCTAATAACAAAAGACAAGTCAGAAAACTTTTGGCAGCAAGAGTTATTTCAGGTGGTGACAGGTTTTAGTCGAATTCATTTTGAAGCCAAGATGCAAAGATTTAGCCAACCAGATGATTTCTCATTGTTGGATATACCCATTGGTTAAAGGTTCTTACCAGTCCTAACTCGTGTTTAGTAAGTGTTTCAGCAATGAAAGATGTTAAAAGTTGTTTTGCACCTAAAATCATTACTACAACCTCAGTGTATAAGTAGGTTGCATTCAAGTTCATTTGTGCATCATTTTTAGAACCTGGAACTTGTTCTCTATCAGCAATAATGCTACTGATGGCAATTAGATTCCCAGCTAGCTCTTCCTAGGAATCTACTTCACTCCTAAGTCCCTGAATGTCACTCAACTAACACACTAAGCACTTAAAAGAGAAAAAAAAAAAAAAA
>NW_006921688.1:5129941-5131844 GCF_000298275.1 Orycteropus afer afer | reverse complement strand
GATGACATGGCAGGCCATTAACTTAAGTCCATTGTAAGTCACAAGGTCGGCAGAGCATAGCAGGCTGCTGAGCAACGACACAGCTACATGCAGGGTCCAAGCATGCCATAGGCTAGAGACCATTCCCAAGGCTTCTGCTTATATACAGGAAGCAGACCACATCCCAAAGGCAGCTACTCAGCTGCTTGTGGTAGATTCCAACATGAAGTTGATTGCCAGTCTCATCATGAGGACTAACTACCACCAGCTGCCCAGCCACCCAACCAGGCCCAGCCAAACTGACACAAAAACATAACCCCCACAGTCTGCATGCACCACATTTTGCTTATCCATTCTTGTGTTGACAGATAGTTAGGTTGTTTCCACCTGTCCTTGACTTTTATAACTTCTTTCTCACCCATACCTCTTTCCACATCAGCAGCTGCCACCGCAGCCTGAAGTGTCCTGATGATGTCTGTCTTTACTGATAATTACACAAATAACAAACAGTTTGTCATTTTCCAGGGGGAGATGGACTGACCCACAGCCCATACACCATGGCTTCCAGCCATGTGTTGACTAGCCGAGGGCCTCTATTGAATCCCTACTGACCATCAAATGAGGAAAGTCAAGAACCTCCACCTCTGGGTTCAGAACTTCACTCCTGTGCCATTGTCGTCCATTCTCTATCACTCTTGCTTTAGTGCAGGCCTTCTTCTGGTTGAGCCCTGCCCTGCCCCACCCTGTGCCTTTGCCCAGGCTCTCCTACCCTTTAGGGAGAAGAAGACCAAGTCCCACCTGGTGCTTAGGACTCCTTTTCCTCAAGCCCTTCATGCACTGTCCCAGCTGAATCTTGATGACCCCAGGTACGACAGAATGAAATGTTGCCTGATCCTGTGCTATCTTCACGATCATCGGTACATTCAGTCTGTTATTATGGCTATTGCTGTGCCTTCCGACTAGGGGGCTCATCTTCCAACTCTGTATCAGACAGTATTCTGTTGTGACCCACAGGCTTTTCATTGGCTAATTTTTGGAAGTAGATTGCCAGGCCCTTTCTCCTAGTCTGACTCAGCCTGGCAGCGTCACTGAAACCTATCCACCATGGGTGACTCTGCTGATCTTGGAAACACTGGTAGAATAGCTTCCAGGAGCTGTGGTGGTGCAGTGGTTAACTGCTAACCAAAAGATCAGCAGTTCAAACTCACAGGCCACTCCACAGGAGAAAAATGAATCAGTCTGCTTCCGTAAAGATTCGCAGCCTTGCAAACCCTGTGGGGCAGTTCTAGTCTATCCTATAGGATCACTCAGAGTCAGAATGAACTTGATGGCAGAGGGTTTTGTGGTTTTAGCTTCTAGCATCATAGCAACATGCAAGCCACCACAGTACAATGAACTGACAGACAGGTGGTGACCAAGGGTGCAGACCCATGTAGGTACTTGGTGCACAGTAGGAACTTCATAGTTACTGAATGAGTGGAAGACATATGATACTACAATAGCACATCTGTGTTCTCCTTTTACTTCCTCTTTTTCCCCTTTCTTAGTTTCCTTTGCTTATGTGTTTGTTGTTTGTTGCCTGGCTCCTATATTGAAGTAGCCTGTTTTCCAAAGTCCCACCTGTTGTTGTTGTTAGGTGCTGTCAAGTCGGCTCTGACTCATAGTGACCCTCTGTACAACAGAACGAAACACTGCCAGGTCCTGTGCCAGCCTCACAATCCTTGCTATACCTGAGCCCATCATTGCAGCCACTGTGCCAGTCCATCTCATTGAGGGCCTTCCCCTTTTTCGTTGACCCTGCACCTGAAAGTCCACCTATTGCAAGAAATCTGTTTTCACTTCTGTGGTAGTTATGTTTGTGTGTCAACTTGGCTGGGCCTGGTTGAGTGGCTGGGCAGCTGGTGGTAGTTATTCCCCATGATGA